>NW_027062534.1:1915572-2218167 GCF_000507465.2 Kwoniella mangroviensis CBS 8507 | reverse complement strand
GATAAGCGCAGAAGTGAATGAGATGAGTCGCCGGTCAGGTCGTGTACAGAAGAGAAACGATCATGCAATCGCGCAGCCATTCCATGTGAAACGCTCATAAGCAATGCATATATGAGACGTCAAAGTCAACCTGATGTTACAAGTATGGATTATCCCATCCATCAATCCAAATCCCTTCTCATCCCTACTTTCCAATTATCTGAAACCCAAATTGCTAAACAGTTTAAGCATCAGATTTAATCTTGAGTTGACCGAGGAAAGCGTTCTTCTCAGCTTTATCTTGGAATCTACCGTGACCGAAGTTGGATGAGGTATCGATGAATTTGAGTTGGACTTTCTCGGTGTGAGCTCTGGAAGTGTGAGTTCGGAGGGCCTTTCGGAGAGTGAGGATCCTCTTGACAGGACCGGCACAAGTTCCTTTGATCATGACGAAATCGTTCTTGACGATACCGTATCGGACGAAACCACCCATAGGGGTGATGTCCTTTTTGGTCAAGTCGAAGTCGGTAGAACCTGAAGATCCGGATGAACCGTTGGCAATTCGGTAGATCTTGTGGTTGATCGATGTTCTGGAGTGGTATCCTCGTTGACCAGCTCGGGCAACTGAGAACATCACCTTGGATGGATGCCAAGCACCAATACAAGCAACTTTTCGGAGACCTCGGTGACTGCGATGGGTTGACGGAATCAGCTCAGTAAGATCACATTTGTAAAAGAAGATGACCACACTCACGTCTTTCTAGGAAGTCTGGAAGTACCCCATCGAGCAGTAACACCCTCGTAACCGTGACCCTTGGTAACACCAATGATATCGATAGGTTCATCTTGTTCGAAGATGGAACCGACCTCGACGGTCTTTTCAAAGTTGGATTTGGCAAAGTCGACTTTGTCAGCGACGGAACCACCGTTGACTTGGATTTCCATCAAGTGAGCCTTCTTTTGGGAGAGACCAGTCTTGGAGATTTGTGTGTGGACCAAAACTCGGACGACGGTACAGTACTTCTTGATTCTCTCGAGTTCTCGGGTGACGGATTGACCGTTGTTCTCGGTGTGTTTCTTGGTGTATCGGGTGAAAGCCTTCTTCTTCGATCGGTACCAGTTCCTATGACGAGTCACCTAATCAGCATATGATGATCCCTATCGGGGAGTACGAATAAGAAAGAGTAAACTCACTTGTAGAATCGTCTCTTAACTTCGTCAGACAAGTGTTCAGCCCAGACGGTAGTCAAGGATCTCAAACCTCGAGGGGTCTCTACGTAACCAACAACACCAACAACGACGATAGGAGGAGTTTCAAGGACGGTAACGGCCTCAACAACTTCTCTCTTGTGCATTTCTGGGATATTACATCAGTATTACATTCCTGTCATTTCGATAAAGCAAAAACTCACTAGATCCAGGTCGGTCGAGGTCTCGGACGATGTGGGTCATACCAGCCTTGTAACCCATGGTGGCGGTAAGGTGGACTGGCTTCTTGGGGTCGTCCTATATGATCAAACCATTTGAACGTTAACGAGGTATTCTCCTTTCCGTCTCCCAAACAGATCCTAATCCTGCTATTCCTCATCCCATCCCTTTCCGTTTCTTTTCCATCCTCATCCTATCCTATGACAATCTACTCATCCTCGTAGTCCCAGCTATCATCCAAAATGAAATCCTCAACTAACCTTAGGGAAAGCCTTACATCTTCCTCTGTGTCGGGCAGCTCGCTTTCTGGGAACTAATCGTCAAAACCACCTTTCATCAGCTCTTCAATCCTTTTCGCTGGTTGGATGCATAAAGATTTGGTACTCACGGAAAGCAAGCGAACCGTGACGAGGCTCCTCGTATTTTCGGTGAGACATCTCGACTTTTTTTAATGTGTTTTAAAGAAAAGACTTGAGGGATGAAGAAAGCAGATAAAAAGTTTACGACAACGTTAAAGATTCTTCACCCAGCAGCTCAGCAGTGACAGAGACGGCACCAGTGGTGGGATGATTTGGGTGGGATTCAGGGTATCGACTGAAAAGCTGAAATGCACACGTGGGAGTCATGAGACGCGAGTGGCTCTGTGTCGGTTCTAAGCTGTCTAAACGCCGACAAGCACGATTCCACCCGTATCCTCCCTTTCAGACGCACAACCTCCACCGAGTTCACCAGTGAGATGATCATCGCACAGTTCCTTCGTAGCATTTATTTGCATCACACGCAAATGAACAAAGCCTCGCCTATTAGCCACGTCACAATGAGACGATACACCACACATGACATCGCATCTCATCGCATCATCGACAACTCGTTATTGACTCACATGATGACACGCTTTGCTCCATCCATCAATCACCATCGGTGATCTCGGCGACGCGCAACGTTATGACACAGTGATAGAGTTTCGGTGCGAAATGTCATTCGTTTCATTCGATTCGATCCGATAAGTAAAACTCTGCTTAGCTCATCACATTTGTCCGAGGTGCAGTGGATAGACGTATGCTTGTTGAAAGGAGGTCTAGCCATCGGACAGACCATCACTCCATCTTTCATCACACTCTTCCAGTTTCAAAAACCGACAAGAAAATCGGCATTGGACATCACCATATAGTCGTATTCTTCTGTTCTTCGCCTAAAAGCAATGCTTTCCCCAATAAAACGGCTCGAAAAAGTCGCATCGCCATGATCTTTTGACTTATATTCTAAAACACTAGCTCAAAGGAGTGTTTGACTCACTCCTCGAAGAACAAAAATCAAGTCCGAACTAGTCAATTCCGAATAACACTGCTATCGATCGGATGATGAAAGACATGTCTACATATCCGTTAGATTGATCTTCTATCTTTTCTTAGTTGGTGATGGGATCGCATCCCATTTTTACATCGAAAAGAATGGAGTTTCTACCGTTTCTTCCTGGCTTGAAGGGGAAAACTGATTACCATAGTACCAAAGACATGAATTACTGCAATGATGGAGATGATTCGTAACTTGAACAACAAACCTCACATATGAATCTGGTTTCTACTCTGAAGGTATTTGCGTTCAATTGTGACGGACGAATTTACTGACTCGAGGAAGATTCATCCCCACACGAGCAACGCGAAAGGAGGGTATTGAGCGTTTCGCACCTTCTTATCCCTTATTCCTGCGCCCAAAAGTTATTTTTCATACTTTACTCATCAACGACCCTTTTCCCCGCCGAAAGTCAACTGATCAATCAAAGAAATACTAAAATGTTATTTCCTATCGACCATCACCCATCAAAATCTCTCGAAGATCTACGAATCGATTTCATACGTTTGATGATGGTACCTCGACTCATATTCCTGGACTTTTCATTCATTGCAGGTAGAAGAAGAGAGGAAAACGAATTGATTCGTACTGATATATCGACGCTTTGACCCCTCCTTTCCTCCATCTTCTCGTGTTGGATCCCACTAAAAATGAAAACGCTGATCAATCTGTTCGTTGGTTATATCATTCAAATCCACGATCCATCAAGGAAAACTCGTTACATTTCTTGATAACCCCACAAAGATTTAGACATGTCTTCCTCTGCTCTTCCCCCTTTGAATCAGAATGATCAACTACACGTTACTACACGATATCTGCCATCAAAGTTGAGGTCACCATCATCATCATCATCACTACTTTGAGATCTCACCCGAACAACAACATTCAACCCATCTCACATCTCACATTGAAGTTAAGATATAAATATCCTTCTACTTTTATCATTTCAACATCGACTTCCTCTTTCCTTTTCTTCTCTTCTTTCCTCAAGGGAGGAAACCAATATCCTTCAGATCGTACTTAGCTTTAGACAGATTAGTACATTCTTCTTCCTTCCTACTGATTTATCGATGTTGCTCTCCCTGGTCTAACCACTTCGTGGTAGGATCTAGCATCGCCTCCAATCGATAGTAGAATTAACTAGAGATATATGGTATCATCTTTTCGCTACTCCAACTTGACACGATAGATAAATCTGCGTCTTCTACGGAAAAGCAGGTTTCATCGTCTGCCTCTCAATCTATTAATCGCAAATCTCAAGTCGCTTTTGTTAGCGACTGTACGACCTTCGGACTGCGCTCTATTTAGCCTCAAGACCTTCAATTACGCTCTAATACGCTCGAAGCCTTCGCTCTAATACGCCTTAAGCTCTGCCCTAACACGCTCTTCTCACTTCGCTTCTGGCGCTTGTGCGACCTTCGGACTTCGCTTCAATCCGCCTTAAGACCTGCTCTAATACGCTCTGACGATCTCTCGTGCGGCCACTGCACGGACTTCGGACCTAACGCTCAAAGGCAGAATTCAGCTTAACCTGGCGGCGAGTCTACCTTCCTCTACTTCCAACTCCGAACATATACCTACCTCCTTTCATGGTTATACCTCCTATGTCATCTTGCATCTCCGCTTCTTTGTACCGTCTCACCCAATTTCCATCTCATCTCGATCTCAGTCCAGTATCTGATATATTTGACAATTCATGGTCATACCTTTATATCGTCTTGCCATCTGTCCTCGGACGGAACATGGCGAGCTGATCACTTTTACTTTACTTTACATCATATAACTCTTCGCTTTAACATTTTACTGCCACTACATGCTTCTCATTCCCCGATCACTCCTCAGCTTAGTCACCCTAGACTGAGTTCAAATGACATTGATCTCGCCATGTATGATACTTTTCCCCTTGTTCTTCCCTATACATAGCAGAGATGCGATATGGACTGTCTCAGGATGCATCATCTGCTGACTTCAGCTCAGACATAGCCTCAGAACTTTATACTCGCACAGCCCATCCCAGCGATCCCGATTGGTGAATTGCTTCCATCGTTCACGTGTTGCGAGCTTAATTATACAAGTTGCTAATGTTGGTTGCTGTAGCCGCAATGCCTCGATCTCCTTCTACTCCTAGACGAGCTTGCTCGATTTCATTGGACGCACCGTATCCAACCGGTCGAAATTCATCGAGAAGACGACGAGGAATCAGGCCGACGACATGTCAAAACTGCGGGTGTGGGGAGGTGAGTCAAAACCTTGATGCGCTAATGTATATTGCACACTGATCATGATCATGTACTCTCTCATAGGGTGGCACGAACATGTGGCGTAGTAATCCTGATCCGCAACGCATTGCAGAAACCAGAGATAATATGCTATGCAATGCATGTGGACTCTGGGTAAGCCGGTCCTCAATTGTTGCTTCTATTTATCATCCGCTGATGCCTGGGGGACAGAGAAAAGAGCATGATGTTCATCGTCCTCCTGCCTGGTGGGGAAGAAGAAGATCTTCCGCTTCACCAAGCCCTTCATCGACCTCATCGGCTACGTCCTTTCACCCTCGTCTTGACGTCAGACGAAGAAGATCAAGAAGGGGAGCCAACCAAAGACCTTCCTCTCCTTCACCTGCTCCGAATGACAAGGAATTAGGTCAGGACGAGATGAAAGAAGTAGCGGAAATGCTGCTTGGCTTGAGGATGCCCAAGGTGAATATTATATTTGAGTATCCTTTTGCAGTAGAAACGAATGAGCGATGGCTGACAATCCATTTTGTAAAGGAGGAAAAACAGGTCCACCTAGCTCAACACCTCCGAATGCCCTCTCCTTTATATGACCGTCCAGCATGGCTCTTCAACCGACCACCGCCGCCTGTCTCTGCTGTACCGCCTCCAAAGGGATTCCTCCCACCATCCGTAGCTCGATCTTTCGTTCCGATTGACGAGCTCTTAAACCCGTCTCAAGCAGGACGTTCAGGTCGATTGCCTACCGCAAAAGTCGATAGACACGTTCGTTCTAAGTTGTAAGATATTTCCAACCGAGCGCGGCGAAGGTTCGCCGTATATTCCGATTTTAGAGAGAAGAGAACAGTATCGTAAGAACGTCATTCATTAAAATTCTGATTAGTTGGTTCCCCGTCTTTCCATCTGCGACTTTGACTATTAGCATTCCTTCTTTGGCGATATCTCCAAGGGTAAATCGCATTTTGGCGATCTTTGATAGTGAGTGACAAGAAAATTGTAGATAGATATATATTATCAGTTATACGAATCATGTGAATGTATCCTCATGCCAAGTGAACGATTTGCCCGTAGGTGCATGCGGGGCGAGTACATGTAAGCTGTAGGATATCATCCAGTCATATCTCTCTTCCTGCCTCTCTTCCGCACTGAGCGATTCATCATTGTGATCAGTCAGTTGAACGCTATGGTATTCTATGTTTGTGCAAGAACATGCTCACCTTCTTTCAACTTTGTTTCTATGGGTTTCCACTTCTTCTCTCCCAATCCTTTGGCATAAGCTTCGAGTACCTATCATCGTGATACCGTGTCATCAGTTGAAGCATTGATCCAAGCCGAAGAGTCTGAAGACACTTACACCGGCATACAATTTCTCCGACCTGGGATGGGTAGAAGCGAACGCTCGTTCCAAAACATATAGATCTACAGCGTAGTTCTCCGGGAATTGAGCGGTTGACGATAATCCGAAATCTATCAATACCTAAGATGATCGAGAGAAAGCGAAAATCAGTACATATTCTTCCGACCAGCATGGTATATGAGGGTATGTCGGTTTATGATGTGTTGGATATGGACAAAGTAGAGCAAGTGACAGACTAAAACCTACAATCTCATAAGGGTGCGATTTGTTATCGGGAGTTAACCTAATCATCATATTTGATGTTGTCAAATCACCGTGGATGATAGTTGTCAAATGTAATTTGGCTAATGCTGAGCCTATCGATCGCATCAGGTGGTCTAGGTAGTATGAATGGATTGAAAAAAAGAACAATCAGAGAACAGATATAACATTCTGAGACGGGAACGATATTGACATACCTCGGCCTACTCCCAATTGTTTCAACTTATCCCATCCTTCATTCCCTTCTTCGACCTCCCCCTCCCCCTGAACATCCACATCTCTCTCATCATCATTGGTATCAATATCCAATTCTATCTCTTCTTCATCCTGATATTCCATCTCTCCCTCAGCTCCACCACCAAGAACCTCCCTAACACTCCATCCCTGCACTTTTTCCAATCCTATACATCCACCCTTTTCATCAACCCACAATACCCTCGGGACCGTCACTCCGTATCTCGCTGCTCTAGCTAGGGAACGAGCTTCGAATGTCAATCTAGAAGCTGTCAGGGAAGCGTCGAGGGAGGGATGTCGATATCGTTTTGGGAAACGGTATTTGACTATTACCCCTTTGTTTGATGAAGATGAGGTTGAGGAAGAAGAGGAAGACGAAGGGGAGGAGGATGGGTTGTATATCCTTGGAGTAGGGAAAAGAGACGATAGAGCAAAGACTTTCTAAAACATAAAACAATCATTAGAATGTGTCAGTATGAACCTTGCAAAACTTGTTGTAAGCAGGAGAGAAATTGAAATTTGTCATGTTTACAGTATTTTTTGGGAAGATAGTAAAGATGTTGAGGTACGACTTACCGCTTCTGCACCTTGTTTTATGAGCTCTCCTCTTTCTAGATAATACTTTGAGGGCGAGTAAGAATAATAGGAAGCGGGGGTTGACATCGCTGCTAAAATGTTGAGTACGAACAAGACGAGATAGAGTGAAGACAATGAAGAAAAGTTGACTTTTGACTTGTTGAGCTGTTGACAAGTTTGCTGTTTTGCTGTTGATCAACCTCCACCAATTCAAGTAGTAAGTCGAAAACAATTTGCCCGTCGTCTTGAATGACCGTTCTTTTTCTCACCTGTGTGTATGCATATGCAGTGGTATAGAGGAATTCGAGGACCGATATCGAACATGCACAACAGATACATAAAGATGTAACACAACGATGTATAATGATAGGAATTAATAGTCATATATATGCACTGGTTGGTTACTAAGTATATTCAGGTTACTGATGAATTGCCATCAATGAATTATGAGCATAACATACAAATCATCATCATCTCGTTAACAGAATGTCTTCTTTCGATACATCTCATCGTTCAAGGGGTGATTGATCTTCCAACTCTTTGCTCCTCCGCCGTGGAATCTAGTCCAATCCGATATAATCCGCATCATTCTCAAAATCATCATCACCCCCTCCAGCCCTTCCTAATCCACCTTTTGATGCCCAGAACGCTCTTCTTTCTTTTCCACCGGTGGCATATCCTTTCTTAGGTTGAGGAGGGGGAGGTTCGATATACTGAACTGAACTATCGGTATCACTATCACTGTCACTATCGCTTGAGATTGAATCGAATTCATCTTTATCTTGATTGTTCTTCTTATTCTTCTTACTTTTATTCGTCTGACTCGTCGTCGATCGTTTCTTATTTTTGCTATTTTTGGATATACTATACCTCGATTCCTCAGGTGGTGAATCCAAAATCTCAATATCATCTTCCGAAACATCACTTGAACCTCCATATCTAGCTTCCACAGCAGCCGCTTTCGCTCTTAGATTATTATTATCTTGTTTGTCAGGTTTGAGCATAGCGAAAGTATCGTCCGGTCCAATTTCCCCATCCTCGTCTTCATCTTCGTCGAAGGACGAATCTTCAAATTCATATGATGAATCGTTGATATCAGGTTCAGATACTTCATCATCATCCACGATGATCGCTCCTACTCCACCATTCGTATTTCGATCCTTCGGTACGGATACAGATGTATTGCGAGATGAGGCTTTTGAACGATCTTTCGATCGTGGGGTAAATAGTATGGGAGGTGGTCGATAGTTGATAACGTATTGTTCTGGGTTGGCGCCCATGGGTATAGATAACAGTTTTTGGAGTTTCCCACTTTGATGGAGTTGTTGAAGAGCTGTACGTTGTTTGAGTGTCTGGAACATCCGTTGAGGACATAAATCAGCTACTTTAACTTGAACCCATATAAACTGCGATCGACCCACCTCCTTGGTTATGCCCATCACACCACTCAATATACTCATCTTATCCGGATCTATCTCATCTTTCCTTCTACCCGATGTTCTCCCACTGATCTCATCGGCCCTCTCGAACAATCTCATAAGGAGTAATTCATACGCTCCCGCGAGGGTATTCTTCACCTGCCTGATTCCGAACGAGCCACCTGAGATATCATTATCTGCACGAGACTATATCAGCCCTTAGGTCCTTCACAAGTACGATTGTGAAATCTTGCTCACCTCTATCCTGCGGATCCTCAATGCTCAACAAGAAACTCTGATTAGGTCGTAACCATCCTCTGGACGATTTCAAGTAATAATAACCGCCTTTACGTATCGACAATCCTACATCTTGATAATTGAAATTGCGTCCATACAGTTCGAAAAACTCAATTAGGAGTGTACCCAGATTCTCCTCTGGCTCCAATTCTGATTTGCGTAACTTCGGATGTACCTGCAAACATCAAGGTCGTCATCAGCTGTCATCTCATGAAACAAAGAGAGATAGAACAGGTGAAAAACACTCGACATACCTGTAAAAAACTGATCACAAGACAAATAACCGCATAACTACCCAATCCACCTGTGTATACCTCATTCATCGATCTTTGACTCAGGAAAGATTTCACTACCAATATCAACTGCCTTGATCCAGGTAGAGAATCAAGATACTGATTGATGATTTTGCTAGCTGATATACCGTTTACTTGATTCAATGATATATCGACGTTTAGTTTGCCTAGGAAAGAACGAAAAAGCCATGTCAGATCTATGTGCTTTTGTCACGCTGAGGAATGGGACCATGAACGGGGGATGATATAGACTTGGTCATGAACTCACCTTCGTTAGTTATAAACTTGATGATAGGTACTCTAGCTCTTGATATTATAGCCACTTCGTCCGTTATTCTAGCCATCCTCATCGCTCTAGCCATATCAGCTAGTAACCTAGCTTTGTTAGATTCGGAGAAGTGTTTGTTCGTAACCACCAGATCGATATCGCTGTGAGCAACGGAAAATTAAAATTAGTGTGATACATCATTTGAGCATCGATTGACAAGATGCGTTCAACTCACCCCTGCGGTAAATACAGCTGCGTCTGCCAACTTCCAAAAGGTGTAACCTCAGCATCTGGCCAAAGTTTCAGTATGCTCCTACTGATCAATTCGATCATGAAGAGCCTAACTTCAAACTCTTCTTTGGTTGGTGAAACGTATTTATAGAACGCGTTGATCTCTTCATTTAACCTATACGCAGTTGAGTCAATCTCGTCAGCTTGATGAGCTTTCATTAACGGCGAAGAATCTATAGCGGAAATATTGAGCTCACATTTCAGAAGGATCTCTACACTTCTCCCAATCCACCAAATCACACCATGGTGCATGTCTTTCGTTCGCTTTTCTCTCCTCTTTCAAATTTCTAGGTCCAGTCTCATCCTTTTCCTTCTGTTTATCCTTTTCTCTATCTCGTTTACCTTTCTTCTGCTTTTTAGATGACTTCTTATCTTTATCTTTTCCCGTATCTTGCTGTTGCGTTATGGTGGATCCCGCATCTGATACTTTTCTTTTTCCCTTTCTACTACTGTTACTGGTACTATTCTCCGTATTTGTAGTAGCTGGTTTAGGAGGTAAAGATGCTAAGCCTGTTTTGGAGGTGGAAGGACCAGCTTCGGGAGGAGGGGACAAACCGAAGGATATGAAATCTGCTCCCTCAGAGAAATCCGTCGGTGGTGGTTGGGCCATCGTGGAGTCTCAGCTGAGGGTACGATGCTAGATACAAGTTGTGTGAAGGTGGATGAGTGGAATGGTACTCCAGAATCCACGATGGGTTTTGATTTCATCTTCAGAGTGCAAGTGGAGGAGGACCATCGATCAACTTTTCGAGTGAAAGGACAGAGGATTACGTAAATCACACGCAAACCCACGTCATTCCCTTCTGACCGCCACGTGGTGACTTCCTCCTCCTTCCGCATGCCCATATAATCTCCGTTCGGATGTATATAATCTCCCATTCGATATTACATAATGGGCAGTTTATCCTGTTCATCTGATATTTATCCGTTCGAGGCGCAATATCTTCCATTCGAATACAGTATCTCCCATTCGAATCACATTTTATCCCATTCGAAACCCACTTCATCTCTTCCGAATGGCATGCTATCTGCATGCATCGCTTGATATGCACTAAGATTGACACTGACAGCGTCAGAGACGTTACCACCTCCTTCACTGAGGCCCTATAGCTGTGTAGAACAAGCAATGGATACCAAGGTTGAAGGATGTTCTACGTTGAGCGATCTTCTACACGATTGTAGAATCCAAACAACGGTGCGAACAAACAAAGCAACACGACTTATAATACGTTCTTTCTCTTTGACTTCTTTCTTCAAACAATCACAAATCATTCTAAAACCTCTTTCTATCTCGAATATATCCTCACAGACTTTGTTCAACATGGCTGGTAAAAGATTAGACATTCCTACTCGCCAAAATCCTCTAGAGGCTCAAAATCGAGAGCTGAAACGAAACCAGCTGAGAAAAAGGCTGAAAAGCCTAAGCCTAAACCAAAAACAAATCCAAAACCTCCAGTATCTGATGTACAAACTAAGGATACGCCTACTCCAAAGAAGACCGCTCCCATTCGACGATCTTACATTCAATTCCCTGGACCTTTTGCCAGAATATGGTTGGACTCGATGAAAGAAAATGATCCCATCTGGTCTTGAAGAGAATATCAACAAGTTCGAGCAGTCTTTTGAAGTGTCTCTCCAGCCATTCGAGCACTCCCTCGACCAGCTCTTCCCTTCTGTTGCCGTCAAATTTGAATTCATTCGATTTAAAGACAAAACTCAATCGTCGACGTTACCTCGCATGGGAAGAGGACCAGTGTGTGCTGTAGATGGATCACTTCAGAAGTGTCATCAAGCTCAACCATTTGTTCCTGCCTTTCTTTATATGTAAGTACCTTTAACTTCGTCTTGATCATCTTATTCGAATCCCTACTCGACCATTCGAAGCCTTATTCGAGCATTCGAATCGATGTCGAATCATCATTGATACTATGATTCGCTGGTTCAAATGCTCGAATAACAATCCAATTGTCTCAGCTCTATCGAACGAAGTCGAACAGCCCTCTTCTCACTGTATTCCACTCTGTGTAATGCTGACTCGCTTGTATCTAGTCATCCTGATGCCATCTGCGACAAAGCAACTCATTTCGGCATTCCCACTTTGCTTTTTCGATGGGAAGTGAAGACTGTCAAGATCTCCGACACTCGTTCGCTTACCGAATTGGTTCTTTATTCTTGCTGGTCCTGTTATACCCGTGGTGGGCAAGGATGTACTGTTCAGGGGAAGATAATATCCGAAACCTCAGATGAAAACGTATCCCAACTCGACTTCTCAGAGTTTGCTGATAATGGCGATTCGAATGGTCCTACTCTCTTCCCTCAAGAACAACCTGAAGTCGATAATACTTCTGACAACGAACTCGAATCGGAAGAAAACACTTCTCCTATTGGTTCTTTTAAACGTCCTGCATCTCCGCCATCTTCTGCAGGCGCTTTCAAGAAGATTCGAGTGGATTCTGAAACTGTATTATTGCTACCTGCAACTCCTACCCCTGCCTCAAGTCCAACATTTCTTCTGCGGACAAGACACTTGTCCCTCTGGGAAAGAAAGGTAGAGACTACTTTGCCAACCTCAAGAAGAAGCGAACGCCTCCTCCTCCCCAGAAGTGAACACCATGGATTTGCTTGAACCAAACCAACTCATTCGACCGATGTCTTTTTACATCCGATGAAACCTTTTGCCCTCCCCATTCAACCTTCCAGACCGTCTAAAAATGATAAATCAAACGAACAACCTGCCGTATCAACAACCGAATCAACTGCAACTGTTATCGCACCTGCTTCTTCATCATCGTTGCTTTCCGGATCTGCTGACTTGAAGTCCTATTTTCAACAATCTGTGCAGGCTGTATCGTCGCTGCATAAAGATCTTCAGTCTAAGTCACGATCATTCGAATTGGGAATGGATGAACTCTTATCTCAAGTAGAAGGATTCAAAAATCAAGCTCAGATTGATAGGGCATCTATTGAATCAGTTCGAATCGATAGGGATAACAAATTGTCTGAGCTTCGAATCATGGATACGGTAGTCTCATCTCAATTGAAGGATCTCAAGGACATGCACAGGAAGATTGTACTTTTGGAGAAGGAAATATCGCTCAAGGATAAGGAAATTGAGAATCTCAAGTCTTCCCAGAAGGTCTTTGAGGGACGAATAGCCGGAGCGGTGGAGGAACGAGTTGCAGCTGAGAAAGCCATGAGTATAGCTGAAGAACACAGAGTCGGCGGAGGGTGCTCTTAGAGATGTCATTGCAGAATGCGATTCTCTTCATAAGGAAATTGAGAAGCTGAAAGCAACGGACACTGAGAGAAGGAAAAGGGCTCAATCATTCTGATCATCTGTGTTTATAGTATCTTCCTCAATGTTGTATATTAAGAGTTATAAAGGTTGTGGTATGTCTTTTACATTGCTGATTCGGTGGTTTCATTGAAATTTTTCTCTTAACGTCTCTACATCTCTTCCTCATCTAGGCTTGGGTACTGGAAATTGGTTCGAATAATCCTGTATAGTATAAATATATGCATATGACCTCTTCTGGTTTACTCAGTCATCTCATTCGGTGACATTTTCCACCTTACGACAATTGTCTCATTCATTCGACACCACAAGAAGCAATAAAGATCACGCTGCATACTCTAGAGATCAACATTTACGAACCAAGTTGTACATACTGCTTCAATCCCATCTCTCCAGTCGCTGAAAGATCTCTCTGAGCTCTGTTTGACACGAGGCCAACGATACCAGGTGTTACTATCATTCGCACAATCTGCTCCTTCGCTCTTACTCAGCATGATTGCGATCAAAAGGTCTCGAATGGCTCTTAGTGCGGTGGGTTCGGGGCAAGGAGATGAAAATCCGAAACAATCGATGGAAGGTTGCAAGCCATGAGCAATTGCAACAGCTGCAGACACCGCAAGAGGTCCGCAGCTATGGCCATCTTCCTGCTTGATCCAATTCAGGCGAGAACGTAGTTCCTGCTTGAAAATCAGCTACGACTACAACACATACGGTGAAATATGTACCCACATCGGTGTTGTTAGCACAAACCCATCCTTTGTTCTCCTCGGCAGTGACCCAACCGTGGGTTTCTTCAGTATTCAAGTCGATTGTTCAAGAAGGAAGTCCATCTCTGTTATGTCCAATCTCAGCCTCTTGTCCAGAACCTTGATTGTTCCAGAAATTCTCACCTTTTTCAATAGAGAATTATCATACGCTCCTCCTGCTCCATCAAACGGTATCAACAGCTTTTGAGGACCGAAGATCACAACGGTAGCAAAGTGAGCCTGCCATTCGACATTGATTATTGATATAGTGACACGATCTCTCCAGCTTCTGTCTTTGCCCAGTCGTGGAAACGGGATACCTCTAGTTGGTTTGAATACTGGTTTCTTTTCATACCACGGCAACAACTGTTCGACGAACTTCACATCGAATGGAATACCTGGTCTGTCTTGTTGTTCGGAATGTTGGAAATACCGATTGGTGTAGAGCTGTGCTGCTCGCACAGCAATGGCGTTGATATTCGATGACCACCATCTCTCTTGACACAATCGGTTGATGTCGTCGGATTCCATCTCCTGAGTGCCCATCAAGAGCTTCAACCTACAGGAGGAGCCATTCGTCGGTGTCTTGCGACCGAATCCAACTGTTGATGTGCTTGAAGATCCCATTCAAAGCGAGAAATATGTATTTTCGTCACGTTTGAGCATGGATTCTGACATGAGGAAGTTGACATCGCTATTGTCCATCCATGGGATGGATTTATACCTATCTATTACTTCGTCAACTGAAAATTCCTGCCTGAACAGATTTGTTTCGTTTGTCGGTGCAATTTCTATCGTCAATGGTCAGCAAAGATCAATCCTTTACGATATGAAATACTCACTTTTCTTCGAACGTGATGACTGTAGCCTGTCCTCTGCTTTGGGCTGTTCGATTGTTTGACTACCTGAATCGGATTGATACAACAGGAATGTTGGGTACCTACCACTTGCAAAGGCTCTCGTGAAGATGTGGAATTAACACGCCATCTCCGATGATCGTCAATGATGAACCAATCACTACCGTGCTTAATGATTACAAGATAATGGCCGTGATCCATCTGTGATCGGTCCGACATATGACTGCATTTAATCTCCAAACATTCTGTTTGTCCACCTTGGAGTTGTTAAGTAGATGTATTCGATTTGAAGAGAACATCTCTGGGAAAGTTAAGTTCTTCACAGTCGGCTGATCATCATCTATGTGTAGATTCCAATTGATTTGAACGCCTAGCAGATTACCTGACATCACAATTGGCAGCTTCTGAGGCATCTTGAGTTCTTTGCACAGAAAGGATTTGAGCAGACAGGCATTGACGATTGGGAACCGATACCGCTATGGAAGATACTGTCTTCAAATGAGGTTGCGGTTGAATTGATGATATCTTTGGGGCTGATTCGAAAGATACGATCGACGTAGATATAAGATGAATCCTTATCGATTGTGAAACAAGCGTCACATGATTTGGTCATTTGAAGTCCGAAGGAGAACAGAGAGTCAAAACAAGGTTCTGATTGACAACTATCCCATAGATCAAGCAATTTGGTGAAGACTTCAACAGGATCTTCTTGACCTGAAGGCGAATCAGCTAATTTTGATTCTTGAAAGATATCAGCATCCAAAGTGCAAAAATCTGAGACCTGGAAACCGCACAACTCACCCGCTAATATAGATCCAAGGTCAGGGAATTTTGTAGGCTCCTCCTCATTAATCGAATCCATGAACTTTGCAAAGAGCAGAGCTGTTGGCTCGTTGGATAGATTTGTTGTAGCAAACGAATTCGTAAAGGCTTGAGTCCAGGTCAAATTCGAGCCAGCATCTGGAAGAGAGCAATTGCATAGCAGTCGTTCCCTGTATTGATGGTACCAGTAGGATATATGATTTTCTTCAACTGTTTAGGGGGGATACTAAGGGTACTAGGCGTAAACTTGCGAGCTTTTGATCGATAAGGATGGAGCGGTTCGACTTTCTTGGGGCGCCCTTGTAAGGTGATGGCGGATGTGGTGACCTCTCGATGTTCTGATTGGTATCTTCTGCCCACTGGAGATACCGACCTTTGGCGTTTTGTTGATCGTTTGATCAAGCCATTCAACTCATCGTTATAAGGGCGAACCGATGGATTAATCACCAATTTGTCTTCGTCAGGTATGGAAAAGCCTTGTATATCAAAATTGTGAAGTGTTGGAAACTCGAGAACATCTTTCTTCCAGAAACTGTTGAGCTCTTCGCGATCTCCAACGATAGGAACATATCCACCACCAGATTCTTCGGGATGGCGCAGTAATTTGGCCTTGATAGACGAGGTTTTCGATTCGAAATCCGTCAATGAACCACAGGCATTGTGGCGGCCCAGAGATGCGCTAACGTTTACCTGTCTCACGCCAGGTGGAACAGGTGCAGAAATTCCTCTTCTCGGTTGTCTGTTTACCACAGAAATGGACGTTATCGACTCGAGGGTTAGGAGACCATACAATTATATAACAATCTGACGGAGCATCAAAAGAGCATCGAACGGCCAGTGGTACTCTACTTGATTCGCAAGGTTTGATCCGATTGATTTCCCAGATATACATGCCATCGAATAGCTGTTTCTGTAATCCTGGATCTGCCCGAGAATCGGCTGGAGGCACATTCTCGTAAAAGGGAAAGTACGAATTGATCAATATCGCAATTAAACGATCGAGTCTATACCAGATATATGTTAGAATCCTTTTCTTAGACATGCGGTAGTCCAGTCACAGATGCTTACCTCTTATTCGCTCTACAGCTAAGAAATACTCTATCAAACGTTCTAAATGCTGCTTCAACGTAATTGTTGGTAGACCAAGGTCCATCACGAGTGACTGAAGCTGGCATACCATAATCGATGACTTTAGCTCGCCACCGCTCACTGAACCATTCTGAGTTCATATATTCCATCAAACGAGACACGGTGTCTTCATCTTGATCAGCAAGGTTGGCGATATCTTTGCGGAACTTTTCTTTGTAGACTGGCCAGAGGTCTTCAGAAGGACATCGTTGTGCTGATCGAACACAGGATAGGAAACCAGCGGCGAGTCTGTCTCTGTCTTCAAAACGATGGAGCTCTCGTTTTGCCCTGGAGCGACAAGCCTGCATTAGGTGAAATTGACACATCCGAATCGATGTATGGGGGAATTCAAGTTCCAGAGCGATCCGTTCCGCATCATCACCATCAATCATGGCAAATCGAGGGAAGAATCCATCCTCTGCTATGATTCGACAATGAGATGAAGCCTTCTTCTGTCATGGTGATCTGATCCGATTCGAACGTGTGGGTGCCGTTCACGATTCGTCGTGCAAGGTTCTGGATTGCGGTGGACACTTCATGGAGGAAAAGGTGATAAGTGGAGTGGTTTGCATGAGCAGATACCATAGCAGCAACTATATTCTGTGTCAGCGAATGACAATGAGAGGAGGGCGCAATAGAGCTTCACCTACTTGGTACCATTCGATGCTTCTTGCTCAGAGTGCAGAGAAGGGTGAGTGGTGCTTTATGGGCATTCTTGCTTCGCCAGGAAGAATCAAGGAGAATCCCCCTCTCTCCGCCATGGATTATCCCCATCAGAAGGGCGAATGGGGGTGCTACAATGCAGACGAATGGTACAGAGTCTGCGTTATCAATGCCCAGGTTGGCGCACAATCGGTCTTGCGGCATGTTCGGATACGTATAACTATTTGTTAGCACGATTCGAACGGTATCAACTCACTATAACAATTCCTGGGGCTTTCTATCAGCAATGATCTGGATAGCCGCTAGAGGTTCCTTATCCAGTCGATCTCTTCTCAAGGCTACTTGTATAGCTGTTCGAACTCTTTTGAGCGAGGAAGACGATGCGGAACCCAACGTGCAACCCATTCGGTATAAGTGTCGGTTTTCAAAGGTGAGGTGTTGAACCCTATAAGGCGAATTAACACATATTGATTTGTAATCAGTACTCACAACTTTGAAGACGTGTTTCAGTCATTCCTAAGTTTAAAGCAGCTTCATGAAGATAGCTTCGAATCTTTGGGGACACATTGAGTGACAAGAGATGTTTATGTGGACGATGACTGTCCTGGGCAAGCATTGTTATTGAGCACTGTCCATGTAGTGCTTGGTCGACAGTAATTTCAACCTGAGGATCTTTGACGTCAGCAATAGATCCCAGAATATAACAGTATGAACATCTCACAATCAAATTGGCTTTGCATCGAAGTCTTCCAGTCGACGTTTGATGGGTAATATCCGAGGAAGGTGGGGAGGAAGGTGTATCATTCTTCTGTTCGACTGCAGTGTTGGCGAATGGATAAACATCTCTTCTGTGGAGTTTGGAAGAGTTCCTTCTGGGTCGAATCAACGACACAGCATGAGCCATTGCAGATGAATACTGAGCCATATCACCCGATCTTTGTGACGACTTCCATCATAGGTAGACCGGACGTTGATCTTGAAGCGCCGTGAACGTATGTCTGACGGAATTAATCCAGGAGGATCTAGCCATTGTACTTGTGCGCATGCCCGATCGAATGTCGTTTAACGTTGTAATCATGTTTCTATTTGATACCAAGGGACAATCAGTAAATGACTGCATGACAAGAACGGAATGCACTCACGCGTCGAAGAATTGAGGAAGGTTATCTATACTTCTGGTGACTGTCTCATAACCATCTCCAGGTTCAATTTGTTCTTTAAAGGGTTGAGGAAATCATTTGTAGTGATTAAGACACCAGGCGTTGTATCGGTCGAATGGGTGTAGTATTCTTCTTCAGTCCGGGTTGAAGAAGTATGAATATGAGCGTTGGAAGCAATCTCTCCAACAAGGTAGTGTCCTTGATCGTCGAACAGCTCTTTATACCAATCATAATTGTCATCTTTGATATTTTCTTCCAAGCGGATGCTCTCTGTGTAGGTGACAGCTTGGGTTGAAGGACGAATAGGTTCTGAGATGGCATATTCACACGTTGTTGATGCCAAACCATCCAGTTGTAAAGGCGTTGAGAGTGGAGAAGGGAGATATTGACGGGGTGGTCGTCCTCTAGGACGACGAGTGACATGATTGAGCAGTATGTCTGTGGGAAGATCGATCGCTTGAGGGGTGAGAGGGGGAGTTGAGATCATCATTGAGAGTGAAACAAGGCAATTTGATGTTTGTGATTATTGAAGTTGCGGTGATTCAGCATGCAGATTAGAGATAAGTACAATCATCAAAGACGTAGCATGCATTGGATCATTGAAAAACTACATGACATGGTCTATTCGAATGGTTTCAGGATAGGTTGATTGATATTCTATCCATTCGACAGCCCAGGTTGAACCATTCGAGGGTATCCGAATGGGCTTTGGCCTCTTAGTTGCAACATCCAAATGGTATCGTTGAATGATTCGAATGTAACTCGTTTGGCATTTTGGCGATTGTTCATGGATCGAACGGATGTCAGGTCGAGTGGATAACGATGTTGAGTCAGTGGTACTGCAAGAGAAAAGCTCTTAATACAGATTTGCATGTGTTTTAGATGACATTCGTTGCGAATAAGATAAACTGATGGTCGAATGGTAGATATTGTGACGCGAATGGGATATATTTTCAGGGAATGGGATAAACTGCCCATTATGTAATATCGAATGGGAGATTATATACATCCGAACGGAGATTATATAATTTTGCCCTCCTTCCCTTCCGAAGGTGCTTTTGTGTTTTGATCGCTCAAGATAGATAGATGACTGAAGCTGGTCTCATACCTGCTGCAACTTGTAGGAGGAACAGAAAGAACGAACACAAGAGACACCACACATCCCAACCATACTTGCTTCCATTCCAGCGGGTTGCAACTCTTGACGAGAAGCCTCAACGGATACATACGATGATCCAAATATCGTGATTCAACCTTCAATCCACGCTTTCATCATCCACGGTCATTTCCGTTAGACTAGTCCACGTTGGTGTCAAAGCTCAGACTTCATTTCGAGAGCTTAGTCATCGACTATCCTCCTTCATTCTTGATACATTCTTTCTAATCTAAGCCTCCAACATATTACCCAAAGACGATATGCTAGCTCCGCCCCAGAGGCACAAACGACCTCGATCACCTTCACCTCCTCCCCTTCAACTTTCATCGCCCGACCTGACCTCACCATTGGACGTACTGCTGAAACGAAGAAGAAGGGATGAACGGTCATTCTCAAGTCCCAACGACCATCATCAATACCATCAACACAATCAAAACCATGACTACTTCGATCTACACCCTACAACGGATAACGCTGACCAACCGCATGCGGAAAGTAGTACTTCAGCTTTGAAGAGGTCAATGAAAGGTGTAGAAAGACGACGAACGAAACAATGGGAAAAGCAGAACGCTCCTTCTGCTTCTGCTTCACAACCTACTCCACCACCTACATTCCACAATCATGCTATGACACCCAATCAAAGGAATTACCGTTCACAGCCTGATCCCCTAATGTCTTCTTCACCCATTAGGAATGTATACCCTTCAAGTTCACCTTTCAGAGCGAAAGACGAAGAACTCATATGGCAAACGCCTACGAACGTACATTCAAATGCTAGTGGAGAACAGTATGCTATGGCAGGAACGGAGGAAGAAGGGGAGGATGGAGAGATGAAAATGATGGATGAAGATGAGATGAAGAGACAGTGGGGCGAAGCTTATCAGAAACAAAATTGGTTGTTGCGTAATTTGGTGAGTCACTGAGCTACCCCTAACATCAATCATGTTTAGATTAACCATACTCAACTACTGGATACGCACCAATCTTACTTGGAAATTACTTATACACGATTGAAATTTGATGCTGATCAAGTAACAATGCTATATAGCACCTCGCCAAGATCCAATCGCAATCACAATCACAACACCCCATCCCAACTCATCATCAACATTCACATCCCTCTCATACACCTCTGCACAATACAGACTCCACGTCCAGCACTTCGACATACATCAATGAGCCAACTCTCGTCTCTCCTCATCCTTCATACCGAAATCAACCTTCCTACCCTGATTCATCCCCTTTCAACTCACACCATCCGTCTGTTGAGCTCCATTCGCCCTCTCACGTACATGATGGCGATGAAGATATGGAAGTCCTAGATACGGACAACGCTGATCCTCTTCATTTGCGAGAGATAGAGGATGAGGTGGTGAGAAAGAGATACGAAGAGACGAATAGGCTTTTAGGGGAGTTGGCTGTCGTCAGGCAGAGGAGATGGGGTTGAGTGATAGGAGGGATATAACGTCAGAGATCATGAAGAGGGATAGCTTACTCCCCCGCTGGTGCTATGAATCATGAATTTAGGGTAAACATTTGGAGAAGACAGTACTGGGCGGAATGAGAAGAAGAAGTTCTTGATTCCAAAACCCAAAGCACGATCCGGAAAACAACGTCTTGACCTTTGGTGACATGTGACGGAATTTATTCTCATTATTTTTGGCATATTTCATCATTTTCTCGCATTCAAATCAATCAAATTCAATTGGATTCAATATCATTGTATTCCCATCTTCTTCCCATCCTTTCTGCTCTTTCTCACTTTGTACCTTATCTTTGATTGTAACGATTCAACGACCACATACAACATTAAACCAGTATATCTAAATGAGAAAGTCAATTGTAGAATTCTTAGAGATCCGTAGATCCTTTTCAGTGTAAACGATCCGTCATTTGGTCATGTATATATACTGTAGTATCGTCTCGATCATGATATCAGGTATATAGATCCCAGGTCTATAAGAATCTCCATTATATCCTCTTCGCAATTTGATTTTCACTCAATACCTCTGGGAGTCTACTACCCATTCACGAATAAATCATTATCTATCCCATTAAAACTAATCCATCTGAAAAACCTTATTCAGCCTCCCATTCTCCTCTCTCAACCTCTCAAAACAGAATTGACAATTTTCTATAAACTCCTTACAATCAATTTCCATACCGTTCCACCAGAAATTCTGATTCAATGATTGAATCATGATTTCCAATCCATTATGAGCTTCCAGTCCTCGATCGTCCAGTGTTCCTCCCTCGTGCGGATGATAATCCAAATGGGCATCCTGCAATAACTCTAATCGTATAACACCTTTAGGAGGAACCAGCAAAGCACTTTCTTCCTCATCACCTCCGGGGGGAGGACGTAGATATAATAATCCTATATCCGACAACAAGAAATGAGGATGTGTGTGGTATTTGCCTTTTCTCAGATCGGCTATTAGGGGTAGTAATTCTTCGTCGGATGGATAAGCTCTAAGCCACCGGATAGTCTCTTCGTCCAAATTCAAAGCCACTTCTCCTCCTGTGGTGGTCGTTGGATCGAGGTAGGTATCGACCATTCTTTCCTTCGTTGTGGCGGGATGAACCGCTGAGATGGGAGCGAAGAACGATTGAATACCTGTTTGACGATGATGTTGTAATACTGTATTTTCAGAAGCTGGGAGGAGAAGTACCCGAGGGGAAGGAGACGGTGGATTGAGTAAGATATAGAAATTTCGTTTCTGATGTTGCAATTGAGAAATCATCACAGTCAGTGAAAAAAATCAGTATTCATCTATTTAGTCTGATGTCGCCCTGTCCACTCACGAAATTCCAGAAATATATGAAAGATAGTATGAAGGTGTCCAAGGTGAACAATACGGTCATAGGTGGCATGTACGCGCCGTGACTGAAAAGCAACCAAAAAATATTCGTCGGTCAAAATGATTTCTCAATAACATTTAGTCCTTCGCGTTGGTTTCGAGGAAGTGCAGTTGACAGACATTTAAGATCGTATAAATAGAACATCGAAGATATCAAAAGTACAAGTAAGCATCGGACTCACTCAAATTTGACTTTTGACGAGTCAGATCCTGTAGCATTTAGTATATCGTTCTTGAATTTATAAGTCATCGCAAACTGATAACGATCGATCCATGTGAATAGTCAGTATATCCTCTCATGAGAAGAAATTCACTTTTCGATGCCAAATCATTCCCACATCACCTATGATCTAGCACCAATGTTCTAGTCATTGGTTTCACATGCGTACGCGTACAGTACTCACCGTAGCTATCCCTAGTACACCTAAGATATTCGCGAATCCCCAACCTATGGGGCTCCTTCGATGACCCCACCAAGCCCACCAGACCCATAGATAACCCTCATAAGGGAATCTCTCGCATTTCACTCTGAGGTCCACCTCAGCTACGATCGGATCTTTCTCCATACCACTGTTGGAACCAAAGCCAGTGGATTTTTCGTTCTTCTTCTTCTTCTTGCTCTTGTCTTTATTTTTGTTAATGGGAGGGCAAGGAGGGAGATTACATTCTACCAAATGATTGAAAGGGATTGAGAGTGCGAAGAATAGATAGAAATGGAGAAAACCAGTGACAATTTGATAGAACGCCAATAGCCATGTTAAAACTGTTAGTGCTGTGAGTAACGAAGAGAGACTGTCAAGTGATGAGCTGTGTGATACGAAAGGGTGGATCAGCTTCTGTGAAAAGTAAGTAAGTACACATCTGCAGGGTCGAACGAGGACGAGTTGGTGTATGTGGACAAGAGTTCCAGCGTCACTTCAAAGCCAAAGCTTTATTGGTCAAACTCACTTTCCAGGAATCGTGAACGTCAAAATATCATTCCCAAAATCCCTAAAACTATAACCTTGACACTGAGGATCCGGCCCACCAGTCTTAATCTGACACCAACCCCATGCACCTAATGCCACGTCCGTACCCCCCGCACGTGAAATATCAAATACTTCTTTATAGACCAAGAGAAAATTACCAATAGGAGAATCAGAGTTGATAGAGTGCGTTACTGTTAGGACCAGTGCGCAAATGAGGGATAAGATTGGTGAGATGAATGGTCGATAGGTCATATAGAACTTCACTAAGGGACTGTGTTGAAGATGACTCGAGATGGAGGTACGTTGACGGATACTTGAAAGCGAGGGTGACTTAGTAGATTTTGATTTTGGATGAGGGTTAGTGGAGTCGGGATAAGTAGATGGATCGGATGATCCAGTATCCAATCTTGATTTCCTAAGAGGTGGTAATGTATATCTAGCAGGGGCGACTGACATCCTACCTAATTTATTCTGATCTTTAGGACCAATCAATCTAGTTTGCTGTTTATGTATGTCCGGAGTAACACTTTTGGAGTATGGTACACGTTGATGCATCTCCTGTTGGACCGGTTCACCATTCTCTGAATGATGTAGATTACGATGTGAGAAAGGATCGATAACTTGTTTTGACGATAAGAAGTCATCAGAACCTGGTATATCAGGCGAAGAGGTCTTCCAGTCGCCTATGGCTCCCACTCCCTCTTTGTGCAGCTGAGGCGCGGGATTAGCTACAGTCGGTTGATATGGCGTAAGATGCGATAAACTCAGTACGGAAGGTAATGTCGATTGTCTACTGTTTTTTCCTTTCCGTCCTTCTCTCTCGTTTCCAAGAGGTCCGATGGAAGGATATGAAGTGCCAGGTAAAGATCGATTCTTATGCTTGTTCGACCCAGGGGTAGGGGTGATCTCACCAGGCGAATCAATCACATGACTCTGCTCATCTGCAAATTGCACTTTTGCTGTAGTTTTGCCAGTATACGGACAAGGTGTAAGATGGGTATTCGGATTCGGACTTGTCAATCCTTCTGAACCATATTTGAGGGGTGTATCTGGAGGAAGCGAATTCAGAGGTCTTGAAGAAGGTTTATAAGACGTTCTCGAATATTGCCTTGACCTCGGGAATCTTGACCTTATCGATTCATCATCTGCACCTCCACCACCTGCAGTGGATAACCAATCCGATCTATGATATAGTTCACTGGCAGTCTCAGAATCATCGTCAAATGGATTCTTCGCGGCTGACGGTGTGGGAATAGGAGGTAGAGGTGTTTCTGGTGGTGCATATGGAGATCTGGTATATCCACTTCCACTCCGACCGTTAGTGGTACTATATGATTTTGACCTTGATCTTGACCTGGAAGAACTTGAATTTATATTGCTGCGATTCCTGGTTGACAACTCGGAGAATGAAGTGGGTGGTCGAGTGGTAGAGTAGGTGAATGGCGGAGATAAATTGGTGGAAGTGGTAAATGCAGTCGAAATAGGCGACATTGGTGAGCGAGGCATTGCAAGCAATGTTGATACTTGGATCTCCCCTTAATTGGTCTATTGTAAAGTATTGAAAGTCATGTTAGGTCAGATAAAGATCATGAGGTGTCAACAAGTCAGTGATCGATGCGAGAGTGATTGATAGTATCCCGTGTCAATCCAAGCGGAAAACACAAAGGACGGTCAGAACAAAGGTTAGTCACGTTAAATTCAAGATTGTCAAACGGATCATTAGGGAATTCCTCGATTGTACTATCCTTTACATACAATGAGATGATCGGATACCTAATTATACCCTAGTTTTACTCACTAAGAATAAGCTTTTTTTTTCAATCGATATTCTGAACACATATTTCAGACCATCATTTATGGGCTACATACTCGAGAACGCTTCTTAGAATTTATCGATCATTTCAGAGGCTCAATATCGACATTAGGACCGTACGGTACGATCCTATTAGGGTTGATATGTTTGTGAGAATAGTAGTAGTGTTCCTTGATGTCTACGGTCAGATTCACTGTCAGCTATCCAATTCATCATCCGCACGGTTACTACCATAGCTAGACTTACGTTCGAAATTGGTAGTATCCTTGAAAGCTGGGTTATTCCAGTATAGTCGTTGAAGCCATTTGTGCAGGTGTGGGTAATCGTGTCGGACTATGTGATGCTGTCAGTGACTACCCTAAATGAGATTGAACGATTTTACTTACTCAATCCGAAGTTACATTTGAAGTGAACATAGTATACAGGATCATAACGGACGATAGTAGTGTAAAGTCTATCAATCGCCCTTCGTTAGCTCTACATACGCAACTAAAATGAAGATCTGATGACTGACCTGACATCAGCTTCGGTCAATTTTCCACCAATCAGGAACTCTCTTCCATCGCTCAAAATGTTTTCTAGACGTTGTAGGCTCTTAGCAAGCGGTTTGACAGCGTCCTCGTAAGCTTGTTGGGTAGTTGCGAAACCCGACTTGTAAACCCCGTTGTTCACATCATTGTATACCCAGTCGTTCAATTCACCAATCTCATTCCTCAGCTCTTGAGGGTACAGATCCAGCTCCTTCTGTTGACCAGAAAGCTGTTCGTTGAAAGCTGTATTGAGGAATCTGATGATTTCGGAAGATTCGTTGTTCACGAGCGAATTGGTCTTCTTGTCCCATACGACGGGTACGGTGAACCTCGCATCGTAATCTGGTTGAGCCTTGAAATACAGTTCACGTAAATGTGAAAATCCGAACAAATGGTCTTCGGTTGCAGCTGGGAAGGTATCGTCGGAATGTTCAGATTGAGGAGCAGGGTTGGAAGATGTTTTGGCAAAGTGCCAGCCTTTCTCTAACATGTGAGGGTGGACTACTGATACGTCTGTTGATCCAAGAACGAATATGATCAGCTTGTGCTCTAGTATGAGAGAAATGGTGAACTTACCGATGAACTCCTCCAGGCCCTTTAATTTCCTTACGATTAATGCCCTGTGAGCCCAGGGACATGCCAAACTGACATAGAGGTGGTAACGTCCTAGCATGGGTTCATCAGCTTAGATTTAGCCCACGAAGAATGACAACCTACCTTTTTCAGGAGCATATTTGCCATTAGGCTCGATGATCTCTCTGAAAGAACTAGTTTGTCGCTTGAATGATCCGGACTTGTCTGCCCAAGAGGTGATATCTTTCTGTGTGGGACTCATCTTATGAAATTGTCTGGGGGGGATTTGTGGGTATTGGCGAGGTATAGATCTTAACACAGAGGCGGATGGTCGGTTGTATCTCAATGATCTAGCTCTAGCTAAAGTAGACATAAGGTGAATGAGTGGGATAAAGTGTTTCACAGCGATTTGTAAGAGTATTCATGTTATAACTAATGTGAACGTATTCTCATCGCCCCAAGTACAAAGTTCTGTATATGTCATCATTTCATCATTGATCCTGATCCTGATTTTCCGGAAAGGTGACTAGCGGTTGCGGTGCCTTCCGCTTGGACCGCATACAAGATCTCTCACCGAGCAAGTTGCTCGGTCACAGCTCATTACAACAGTTTGTAATGGTGATTAGGAATACACTTCACGCCCGGGTGAATATGATGTAGCCGATTGCGACGCGGATCGAAAGTCTTGACACCAACGTCTGTCTGAGTACTTTTCGTCTGCTTGCGATCGTATGCGTGACTACCCAATTCACCATCAACCTTGCAACTCTCAGAACGATAATCGATTATCAGTCATATAAGACTAGCTCACAGAACAGAACAGAACAGAACAGAACAGATACAATGACAACCCTCGTCACCATCCCAAACGTCACAGCTTACCACCTCCCCACCCCTACTTCCGACCCTTTACCACTCTCGACCGGCGAACTCAACCTCACCGTCATCCCTGCCAATCCTCCTTCCCATCCTTCGTCGACTCTCACATTGAACGTAGGAGGATCATCGTTCCCTCTACTTCCCAACAGCCCGGTGCAGAAGGTTCAAGCGAAAGACCAGCACCCAAGCTATATCTTTGCGCCTGTTCCTGCGGATGGTGGAGAACCGGTTGGTCAGGTCAAACTTCGTGTCAAGGATAGGTGAGTAGGTCGATATCACCCAAGTATCAAATCGTCATCCCTCTTGGATGCTCTGATCATCCACAACGATTGGAGAACATCGTAACTTGATGCTCATGCTGATCAATATCTTTCTCGAAGCGCGAACCAAGGCGAATGGGATGCTACTGAAGCTCTCACACACGGACTCGAAGAAGCCCTCAAATCAAACAAAGTATGGAACGAGACCACCTTATTCGTTGACGACGAGTACGAAACTGGAGGAGTAGCGAAACATACTCAAAAATGGGGTGAGACCATCGCTGGTGCAGTCACCTCTGCTGGACAGGCTTTGGCCGAGAGGTTAGGAGCTTATACTGATCGGTGAGTGTGCGACCTCCCGTTCATCATCTACTGTCCAATCCTATCTTCATTTCCAATATCTCATTTCACCTCGATCTTCTAGTTATCCTAGTCAATTGCATATATTGTGATCATAGACCGGCCAAGCTGACATTGTCACTCTAACACAGACACGTCGCACGAACCAACCCTGAACACCCCGCTCCACCTTCCGATCTCACGAAGGAACGAGCCAGCGCAATCGAACTTGGATCTTCGAGACTCGCCGATTCCGTCGAAGTAGGAGCCAACAACATTGGATCATACGTTCACGAAACTGCTAAATCCGTTGGTGAGAAATTACCCGACAGTATAGCAAAATCTTCTGAACCGGTCAAAGAGGAAGATAAAGGGCAATTTAGGAAATTGGCAGAGGAAGGTTGGGAACAAGTCACCATTGCTGCTAAAGGTATCGCGGGTGCTGCAATTACCGTTGGATCGGCCGCTAGTCAGTCGGCTCATAGAGCCGTGGAACATAATTTCGGTAAAGAGGCGGAGGGCGTTGCTCAAGGTGAGTTATCGTTTTAAATTGTCACTGGTGTAGTTACTTTTACAAAACCTACTCACATATGTTAAATCCTTTACTCGTGCTGATCCATATGTCATATCCAGACGTAGGCCAAACAGGTGCCAACCTCGGTTCAGCAGCTGTCTCAGCAGCCAAAGGTACCAGCGTCATCATGCAAGGTACCAATGCCGCCTCAGGTGCTCAAGCTGCTAAACAAGGAGAGTAAGGTCATAGGCTGCGTTTTACTCGCATGATGGAGATGCTCATAGATACAATATGTCAATAACAAGGGAGAACAAATAAAAAGTGACTAGTAAGAAGTCAGCAGTCAAGGAAGTTGTATTTGTAGTCTATGATCACATTAGTAAAAATATGAATATTCTCACACACTATGATAAGTTGCCAGATTGTCTTGCTTTCCGGCGGTAGTTAAGCATAAGTTTCGATCGGAGAGCGGTTGAATGTCTTGGTATGCCCTAGTGTGCTCAGAGATTCGTCAGTCCTAGGCGTGAAAGTGCATATACCCAAGTAAAAGCAGAACAAGCCATGTTTTAATTACGTGCTCTTGCCTCAAAATGTAAAGCAATCTGTTTTGGCGCGAGATGAAGCAGATCCAAAATGCAACAAGTTACGAGAAACATAGTTTATGGCTCCAATGGGGATGTCATCAATGCATAATCAAAGATGCATGTTATGACCAGCCGATCAAACGAAGGTCTGCCTTGCGCTCTCCTACCAGCTATCACCTACCAATGTAGATACACACTCTGGCAGAACTAGCCAGTCCGAATTCTTGCAAGAACCATCTATCGAGGTCCAAAATGCTCTCCATCCGGACAAAAATCGCCGGTGATGCAATCCAGGCCAACCCACAAACACGATTTGCATCAGCCATGTTTCTCCTCGACTTGGGTGTTATCATTACCTTTTCGAACGGATCGTCACAACATAGTCAGGTCGTCAGCACGGTAGATGCATACGTCCCTTGATTATTAGATGACTTACTGTGGGAAGCGGTCTGTTCATAACTCCTTTGAGATGTATTGTCTGCAATGCAGATGAACAGATCTCCGTGGCAGTGAAAGACAAGACTACTTTACTTACGTTCAACAGTACTTCCAGCAGTCGAGCCACCACCTTCTGTAGTTCGGGGAGCGTTAGATCGAATCTCAGAAAGTCGGTCATCTTCGGACATGATGAGACTGAAGTAACGATATAATATTAGTGTGAATTCTTGATCAGTCGAGATGATTTTTTGTATTGAGAATCGGAAGTACCTTCTTCTCTATTTATATCTGTTCAGTTATGCGATTGTACTGCTCACAAAAAGGCTGCCCCTTTTCTTTGTCTGCCCCGGTCCTTGTTCCGACAAATTACGAAGCGTGTGAGAGCATCTGCTTTGGAAAGGAATGACACTGACCCCTTGACTGTCTTGAGATGCTTCTGACTAGGAATATGGCTTCTGTGTCATCATGATAAGGAGAATCGTTGGGTGGAGACTTGTGCAGAATCCAACGTGGTATACCGATCTGATCGAGCTGAGCTTGCATACCTTCTCAAGCCAGAGGGTTGTGACCTTTAGGATAAAGGACAGAGAGTCTAAAACATGTCAGAACACTTACATCTTCCCGAACCCCACTGAGTGAGATTTATGGGGTGTTGTGGCTTCTCTGAAAGGACATAGAGGGTGATGATATGGTCTATGATGTTTTTGGAACAGGCTATCACCGGGGCACTCAGCATGATCTGTTCAAATACACATGATCCATGTCCGCCTGATGCTACTCACCTTTCTGAGGATTTGTGCATACTTTGTAGACTTCTTATGAAAGGGACAATGAAGGCAAACAATGTGAGAATCACGGACTCGATTTCAGCCACTGACCTTCCCTGAGCATAATTGGCTCATGGTGTGGATCGACGACTTCCTGGGCTCCATCCGGAGAACCACAACTCGGTGTCCTTGTGAAAGGACTTGAATCCGTTGGACCTGTCACCTGTATCATACGTCTAGCACGCTCAGCATCACCACGTAAGGCAAGCAATAGGTATTCCCCTACCTTGAGAAGCTTTGTCCAGTAGGAACCGACACGATGTGAAGCGACGATTACCAGCCCATTGAACGCTTGGGGAATATCGGCGCATATTCAGCGTGACTCACTCTTGTCGTCATGTGTATCCTTGTCCCATCCTAGATATAGTGTTTGATCCGATGGACCAGACTGTGGCGGAGTGCTTTGTGCACCTCGCGCATCCTGTGACCACCAAGAAAAATCGATGACCTCAGCTTCTTGCAGATCTTTGATATATAAGCTACGCGCTGTTGATCTTGATTAATCCTCGTAATCATTTTCCCCCTCTGATTCGCTGTCTCTAGTGACTCGAGGATCATCCGAGGTGCCGTCAAATTTGTTATCATCAAATGGGTTCCCAATTTTGCTAGAATATCTACCCGCTGTCACGGGTACCCCAATATTCCTGTATCATTTGACGGAGATCATGGCCCCCGTAGCATCCCGAATCGTCTCTCTCATTCAGGTTGAGCCATCGTGATTCGTACCACTTTTTGTCTCCGCAATGTATACAGACATGTTAAACCCAACTATGGGATAATGACCTATATTGACTGATTGAATTGTACGGTAATTCTTACGAGTGGCGAATTGTGCACCGAAACTTGAAAGCATGAAGGGTGAGCGTGGGCCGTCGATATGGACCGAGATGAGCTCATATCCATAATAATGGACAAAGGACGGGACACAGATAACGGCTGGCTAAAAGGAGGATAGGTGTATGTCATCGTATCTTCCTTCCATCTGCCGACGTTCCTATTAGAGCGGTTAAGCATTCTATGTACAAACTCGAAGCATGATTACGACCTTAGGTCCTGTGAAAGTGGAGAGAGATTGGTATCGAGCTCGTGAAGTGGAGATTTCGAATTGTTCAGCGAAATCAGTAAATCGGTAATGAGCCTCACGGTTTAGCATCATGCATCGTAATCATTCCATTAGGAGTATGTTGTGGATGGAAGAACACTAGCTACGAACGCCGTCCCGATATTCTGCAAATTACCTAGCAAAGATATCCCATCGCATCATGTTCATGGAATTACTTGGTTCCAGATGTTCTACTGAAAAATCTGAACCATCCTCCTTTCCCAGGACCATTCGTAGACGCTAGGACATAATCAATTCTCGTCAGCTTCAAATCACACTCCATAATGGAAAGACTCCTCACATTGCGCCTTAAATTCCCCAGGAGAAGACCCATTAATCATCAGCCATTCTCCTTTGAGATCGTCGACTGATACAGTCAGGTCAGCATCAGGCACAGCTGGGGTTCCATCGTCTTGTATGAGCTCGAAAACAGGTTCTGACTCGGTTCGCAGGTCTTTTTGAGTCGCGATAGCACCTCCTGGCTCTGAGTTGTCAGAGATGCTGGTGACATTCGAGAGATCAGCCAATGATGGGTCTTGTGCCACTTTTGATCTCCAAACTCCACCACGTTCTCGCACGTAATCCACAACAACATCGGGAAGATCGGGTTTATTGGGGTCGTAGCTGTACTCAGTCATCTTGGTGGACTCGTATGGAATACATCAGGGTCCACCGTCACGCCATTGATTTGGATCCCGGATCCAGAAAAGTGTCTGTTCGAACAAGACACTTGTCGCCATGTTCCATCTGAAATCTTGCGATGACCCAATGTAAATTCACTTCCGTCAGAGTTGGGACCTTTGTATTCCCTGGAATAGGCTTCCAACATGTTGTATGGATCGTTGAGGGGTATGATGTTGTGTTCGAGCTCGAGCACAAATCATGTCTCCATCCGCCGCATTATATACCACAGTGGAGGGACGAGGGAGGTGCTTTGCTCAAAGCAGATTCATAAATCATGAAAGGTGTTGATCCTTTTATAGAACCGCCTGACAGTGACTTATAATAGCCTTCTTTTGAATGAGTTGACCATGGACCTCCAAGAAATTCTGAAGAACCTCGGTGACGTCAGTCGGAGTTCCCCAGTGCTGCTTAGCCTGAATAGCTCCACCCACATCACCATCGTACATCCTTCCAATCTTCACAATCGAAGAAGACATTGGGAAACTTGCAAATCCTTCTCAGAGTGACGCTATATTGATGGACCCCTGCCTTCTATCCGCTAAAGGAGGAATTACCCAGTTGTCTAGACTAGATACCCTCTTACAAAGGAAGGTTTACAGCAAAAAGGATGCGCTTTCGACCTCTGCATCATTTCGATAATTCGATAATTTCATGCCTGGCGTCTTTTTTGTCAATAATACTCTCTGATCAATTTGATGACCACAAATCTGGGTGTACGAAGTGCCTTTCATCAATCACCTTATTCAGTAATACAGGAAGCCACTGGCGAGCTTCTGAACATGCTTCTAATCATTAGCTTATGAGGGATTCCAGCGCAATCGTTGCTCGCATCATTCAGTAGTGTCAGAAGACGAAACAATTTGCCACCCATTGTCTTCGAGAGGCCTAGCGGTGTCACCTGTCACCTCTTGGACAATTGTTCCAGTTGGACTGTGGCTGAATGCTAACGATCCTGGATGAGACTCTTCACAGGACCCAGGTGTTTTAAGCTCTGACCCGTAAGTGGTTCCCGTCCTAGCTTGAGTCTGGCCCGGGTAGATGAGTCTCACAAGCTCCGCCAGAGTGATCCAGGCGAGCGCCTTGGTCCGGGGATCTCTGACATGTTTCGTTTCTCCATTGCTACCACTCTCATCTTTGAAATACTCTTTCAATTGTGTGGCACCTGACGGAACAGCAGGTGCTTTAGACTCCGAGCCATATCGACTCGCATCAGTGTCTCTGATCTCGGATGTGCTATCAAGTCGCCCTCGGCCTCCTGAATCTCTGCTGCGTTGCACCGTGATATTCGACCCATTCGGATTGCGTCCGGTGTATACTCTCAAATAGGCGACAGACATATCAGACGATGTTTAGGAAAACCTTCTGTCATAGCAATGGTGGGTTTATCGATACTGTATGGGGGGATTCTTGCAGGGCGTATTGACGATGACATACATGAGTATATATACATGATCGTGCGCGATACATATACCCCACCTAGTAAGCTCGAGGTGCCTTCACAGAAGCCGGGACGATCTTCTCGCTCCAACATAGTCTAACGCAGTGCAGAAGTAGCTCAAAGGACCTCATCCTGAGACCTCGTGAGCACAGAGCTCTTGAGTGCGATGATTTCGAGACCAGGAAGTTGCATTGCGAGAAGAATTGTCGAAGCAACTTGGAACAGTCATCTGTGCCCGACCACCGAGCTCAGTCACATCTCACTGACATTATATCGAGACACTGTACGCGACAAGAAACACAGCTTTCGGAGCTTCTTGGAGAAGAAAAGGAACTAGCCTACGTTCACACGTCTTCCAAAGTGTATGCTGAGCTACCAAGATGCATATTCACAGTGCATGTAAAGCTATATAGATGAGTTTATGAGCATTTATGATAGATTTCAACTTGTATGATAAGAGGTCTGTCTGTACAGCTAGCTACTAAGAGAAGGACAGCACAGTTTCATATCTCTACTCGCCCTTGGAGCCTCTACTGAAAATACTGCGAAATGTTGTTTCCCACCAATTGGGAACGGGCGCTGGGGTGGAAATAATTAGTCAAGAAACAATTGCCGGATAGTCTTGGGACTTACCAGGACTGGTAGAGGACTCGTCAGCGGAGGAACCACTGGCAATCACCCAGGATTCGAGCTCAGGATGTCCAATGAGCTTGCTTCCATCTCCAGGTGGGGTGTAGTCACTGGGAGCTGGGTCAGTCTGAGTGCCCACACCGGTCTGGCCGACCTGACTAAAGGGCACTAGACTGGTCTGTCCCGGTTCATCATCCTGGACTTGTCGATGCTCAGTTCTAAATACTTCCGCTTCATGAGATTTATCGGTATCTTCTTCCGTCGAGGTCTTGTTGGTCGTCGGGACAGCTGGGTTTGAAGATCCCTCACGCCCTCCACTGGGTTTCACCCATCTTTCCCCAGGCTTTCACAAGAGGACAGTGCTGGTCACATGACCGTCTCGATCCACCCACCACTCTTCCAAGGTATCAGCATTGCGAGGGGCGGTGGCATCCATTGAAGTTTGATCATAACCGCAACTAGAAGCATACGTCCAGTCCCCTGACTCTGATTTAGCGTGCTCCACTCGAAATGCCGATCTGTCAATGTTTCTTCCCCAGTATACTCTGTAGTAAGGTTCTGTCATATTATGAGTTTGAAAAGAGAGACAGACATGAAGGACATTTGAGGAGAAGAATAAAGAGACCATTGAGCTCTGGGCCTCAATTTTATAGCCTAATGAGCTCATAAACTACGCCAGTGAGACTGTCATCATGTAAGGATCACCTCGTTTGGAGGAACTCTCGGTGCTCACACGTCAGGGGAATAGTGACCAGATTCACGGCTACATGGCGATTACAATGGAAGGATCTGGAGTTTGCACTCTTATAATCACGTCAAATCTGTAGCAAGCTGACGCAAGATTTTCCGCGAATTGCATGACCAAGGATATAGCCCATCAAGGACTGGCTGAACTGTCGGGAAGCACAAAAGTAGAAAACACACAGAGCATCTCGCAAATATTGCGATCCTCACTGAAGATCGATATGGTATTGCCGTATGCCGTGCACTGTCTTGATATCTCACCTTTCCACAATTTCTGGGCAAGTCCGTCGACTCATGGGAAAAGGGATGTGTACGTGAATTACACGAATGGAGTCAGAGATAATTAGGAACTACATAATCACACTATCACATACATCGTGATTGTATCTGTTCATTGAGGCCTGATGATTTTTGCGCACATCCAGGTCGCATTCAGAACAGCCACATATCATTGTAATACATACTCCAGCTTCGTCGACACCATTATGTCTTTCACTATTCGCGCATTTTATTAGAGTTGTCAGGTCATGTACATATCTGGGCTTGGGGATCGTCAAATCATGTTACATCCGCCTGATGCTTGGCCCGCTTACGCGCCCCTGGAAATCACCGAGTGGCAGGTCTTGGTAGGGAGGAAAGTACCGTCGGGCAATGCGATATGATCCACCCAAGTGACCGACCCGTCTGTGTGAATAGTACACTGGGTCATGTTTGTGATATCAGCAGGAACTAAGGGTTCAGCTGGATCCGGCTCCCACAAAGTCTTTATTTCTTGTTCCGCACAAGCCATTCCGAAGTTGGGAGTTTGCCAAGACCTTCCCCAACCTTCGGTACCGTTCTTGGTTGCTCTTTCATAAGTTGCTGAGAAGCTCTCTTTGTTGCGACAATCATAATAGGTTCTCGTGACGTTTTGTGACATTCTGGCTGATTTTTTGGTTTGTGATCTGATGGAAAAAATGATATCTGAGCGGTGAAACGTCAGGTGTTTCGAGATGTCCAGTTGATGGGGAAGGAGAAAAGATAGCACGATGAAAAGCAGAATAGATGTTGACCTTTTTATAGACAGATTGTAAGCCGCATATTAGGATGACTGGATCGGGAAAGCGTCATTTACCGAAAGTCAAGTCCGCTAAAGGGAAGCATCTCCGAGATCAAGTCCGATGATACAATGCGATGAGACCCAGTTTGAACACGGCCTGGAGGAACGGTCCTACTACCGCCAAACTTCACTGGAGTATCAGCCTCAGTCTTCATGAGAAGGATAGCACACCATCTGAGCTTTGAATCAACGCAAATGATCCTTGAACCGTCTGCCACTAGCGGTAAACCCGGTTCGTCGGAGCTGAAATATCGATCATCGGAACGTTTTCGTGGTCTCAGAAACATCTTCAGGTGCTTCTTTCATGATCTCGGAGCCTGAGGCGGACTTGGAGGACCTTCTCTCATAAACCTCTTCGAGTGCCGTACACAATGAATGTGTTCTTGGGGAGCTTCCATGGTATCGATGCGGTTCACAACTAACATCGTGCTGAGGTTGCATATTCGACTTCAAAGGGTTTCCAACACGCACTCGCTGTACATCTTGGAGTGCTTTGACATCAATGAGCTATGTGACCGTTATGTGATCTTGTGTATGTCTATTGACACTTCATCAAGGCTGAGTCTGAAATACGTATCATAGTTCCTGCATTGCCAGTCGTTAGGGAGTACAGTTGGTTCAGGGTGAATTGCCACGCCACATTCCGATAACCAGAACTTATTATGTAATTCACCTCACCAACAATGTTGATGTTTGTTGATCGACATTCGACATCCAATGTCCATTCCTCATCATCATACATACCTACTTTCATCGAATATCATACACTGTCCCCCCCAAAAAAGCAACACATGCGATAGTACCTTACTCAGACCGAATAATCCTTACTTCGACGACGACCGACGCATTCCTTGTCTGAACTTATAACCCATGAGACGCAGAGGGGGAAGACGCGACTGATTTCTGATTCTTTTGTTTATTTGCCGTTCTCCACTCGAGTGAGTCTAATCGTCAAGGGCTCACTCAACACATATTCCACCAGCACACACAACACGTCCTCACTTTCACATCTTCTTGCTGTTCGTCATGGATAAGAGCTGACTTGTACCATGCGTAGGACAATCACCAATAGACCATGACCTCACCTAGACCCCGTCGACAGACCACTTCGACCTCACATTCATCCATCAGAGCGGTCTCGGGAGCACCTCATACTAGGTCTTCAGCTAGACTTGCAGCATCAACCAAAAAGAAAGCTTTCACAGTATACGACGAGAACGCTACTAGCACATCGGCAGCCACAAAATCAAAGCCTGCTGTCTCATCCAGTACGACGAAGGATCGGGGGAGTAGAGGACCATTAAGGGAGAGTAGTGGTGTTAACAAACTCAATATGAATGCGTTAGAAGGTAGCAGAGAATCAGGGAATGGGAAGGGGAAGAGGAAAATGATAGGAAATGACGAGTCAGAGAAGGGAAAGAAGATCTTGAAAGTTGAACAGCGAGGAAGTGGTACAGGTACAGGATTATCGAAGAGACAAAAATCGATAGATCATCAATCATCTACCGAATCACTCAGATCAACACAATCTTCCAATCCGTCCACTACACCATCATCCTTCTCGTTCGTCGCTCCTACACCTGCAAGGGATCTTCTGAAGAAAGTGGATGGTACGACTAGTCCAAGTGACTTTCCATCTGGACGTGTCGTAGCTAGACCACCCACTCCGCCAAGAATGAAAGAACGCCCTTCCACCCAAATACCCCAAACCCCTACACCAAGTTCTACCTCAACTTCGCCGCAGAAGACGGATAGACCTCTGTCGAAGATGCCAGCATCACTGCGGAAGACACCTGGACCGAATTTTTTTACTGTACCTTCATCATCCAACCCCCGACCCATTCCCTCAACTCCCTCTCACCACCCCACAAGTCTTTCTGTGGCTAACCCGTCAATTACTCCCAAGCTAGCTCCTTCACCTGTAAAGGTATTCAACACTATACCTTCCGCAACCCCTCCCTCGACGCTTTCGAAAATGCCTAAATCCCTTGCTACACCTAGCACGCAGGTAGTCCCACCTTCACCGTCGTCTAGTAGATTGTCACCGATGGTCAGTGCGAGAAAGGTTCATCAGCCAACGTTGGATGTCTTTATGAGGAAGAATGTCTCGACCATGGATGTGACAAACAGGAATTCGCCTTACCACAAACACACTACACCCGGACAGCCTTTCACGATGGAAGAAACGATACATATACCATCTGCTCCTAGGGAAATACACCCTTCATCGATACACCCTTCATCGGATAAATCCAATGATACAGAAATGGGGATTCGGAAACGAATAGAACCACAAGTCACCCCCAAATCCTCCCTATACGACAGCGCCGGCACTCAGACCAAAGAAGACGCCCTACCTCTTGAAACGACGGATACTGATGTATCGCAATCTATCCTTTTGTCCGATATCTCTCATCCGCCAAGAGACGGCCAATCACTTGTTGGAGATGACTCCTCATCGCGTTCTTTACCGAAAGGCACCTCTACACGTACCCTTGGAACTATGGGCCCACCAAGTGAAATACCCATTTCCAAACCTGCCAAACCTTCCACCGGACTAGGCGCTCTTCCTGAGCGGAGACCTTCTACCAAACCTTCCATGATGCCCTCCCGAGCTAGTACTACTGAGAAGGAGAACGATCTTTCAACAACTATCAAACGAAAACCTTCTTATCCCTCTTCATTAGGTTCTGGACCTTTGTCTCGACCGACTCCACGAATGGTATCCAATCCCATCATCAGCTCTCGAGCTTCGTCCGACCCTTCGCCTTCACTCGAGGACGATATGGAGATACCTACTGCCCTCGTACAACCTCATGGTCAGAGATCGGTCTCTGCACCTATGGATCGTTCACACGGTAATCTCAACTCCAGTACGAGAGAAGGTCTGACTGGAGAAACATCAAGGTCGTTAGCTGGATTGAACGATGCGTTGAGTAAATTGAAAATGAAAAGAATGGAAAGTGATGCTCCTGGATATAGCATCTGTTCTTCCACTCCGTCGATCAGTATTACGGATACTTCCAACCAAACGATGCCACTGAGTGACAGACCGAGTAATTTGAGCACGTCGACTTCAACTTCGAGATCTGAAAGTAGGACATTGGGCTCTTCAGGACGTCGACCGAAATCATCCATTCATCCTGGAGATCTATCCATTTCGTCAGATGAGGGTGAAGGTGTGGGCGATCAGTCCATAGCTGCCATGTTGTGTTCTACGAATGGATCGAATTGTCTCAACGGAGTTAGAGCTTTCGTAGATGTTAGGACGGATGATGGAGAGGATTCAAGCAGGATTTTCGTAGATATCCTAAAAGGGCTAGGAGCGAGGGTGAGTGAAATTTCTTCGTCAATCATTGACGTTACCTACGCAGTCCTTCCATCCCTATCTATTTCAATGTTCGTTCTGAAAAGGGAGGCTGTAACTGAAACCCATGTGATATGGGTTGTAGGTATTCGCCAGACCTTCCGAAACTTGTACTCACATAATATACAAATCCGGTAAACCATCTACAATATCATGGTACAGAAAACAAAAGCAAGAACAGGAAGATCGATACCAAGATGAGGATCAAGATCAAGATAACCCCAAGACGTTCATAGTAGGTATCAAGTGGGTGATGAGATGTAAGAAGTTGTCGAAGAAATTGGACGAAAAGGATTATGAGGTTGATATTTCTGAAGAAGATGTATTCCAGAAAGTGAGTGGAATCAAGGAATTACTTCCATTGAAGGGTATTTCTCAACGGTGACTTACGAGTGTGATACTTATTATGGATGCTTCATTTCTTTCTTAGAAGAGGAAATCAATGGAACCTAAATCACTTGCTGCGTCACAAGGCGCAGGTATAGGTCTGGGTCAACCCAGTACAGTCAGAAAAGCATGTGAGTGATAGCTTATCGATATAGCACATAGAATGTATGGTGACTAATCAGTCGCGCTGCGATGTTCAGTACTGGATGTGGCCGAAGCTAGAAAACGATCCTTAATGTATGCTCGTAAGTCCCATTCCATCTCGAATTTTCGGAAAAAGCTGATCTGGATTTTCGTCATCATTTAGCTAGAATACCTTCACCGTTGAAAAAAGGATATACTGGAATATCCCATTCGAATGATAATTCGGATGATTGATCGTTTGACTGTTGTCGCTATCATGCTTCACTCGATGAAATGATTTATTCGATTCGTCGTTTTGGTTCTTGGCTTGCGCGAGCTATTGTTGTACCATGTACATGATTGATTTGATCGTTCATCGGTCGATTGATTATTGATAATTATCATCATACCAACATTATATTGCGTGTTTCATACGATGCATTGGGTATATATGATACATGCCGATGTGGGTATTCATACAGAACGGAAGGCGGAGACGACGGGATGGAATACGAAGCTACCTGCATTCTATTCAGCGAAAACGAAATGACGAAGCAAGTTGGTCTGGGATCATACTCCTCATATAATGAGTTACTCACAGAGTTGAAGATCTAGGGATTGTATCTGAAATGACCTGAGCCGAACGATATATTCCATCGTTTACCTATCACCATTCACAATACGTATAAGCACTTATTTCACCCTCCTACGGGAGATGTGTCATAAGGGAATACCTACCGTTAATGTTGAGATACATGACCTGATGTCAACACAAAGAGAGTGTCAGCATTGCTTGCTAGTTCTAGAGACTGCGATTGACTTACCTTTGGTATAAGGGTTATTCGTTTATGATCTATCGCACCATGGCCCAGCCAGTTATCAGTATACCTCCCTAGTCTGACTTTCTCTTCAAATCGATGTTAGAATAATATGACACTTACAGGACCACCCCATTGTCGCTGTTTATCTGACTTGCTTTGATAAGTGGTATAATCAGATATGGGTAATGAGTGATGTGGTTCCTGCACTCTCTGCGAGCGTCGATTGATGATATGAATAATGCGATAATTCCGTTATGTGGATTTAAATGGAATTGGACTGTATGAACGTTTTCCTCATGTTGACTTGATGCTATGACCTATGGTGCACCCTATATATGACGGCAGAGTCTCAAACACAGGCACAGCTAATTACATCTCATTTTGCCACCCAGGACCACGTTGAGTAGGTAATATTACGTAAGGAACTGACAGCTGTCGACCGTGTGAGTTGTCAGCGTTGATCAAATAGCTATTTCAGAAACGATAGTCACACACCATACTCAACCTCTCATCACTAACCCTTACTTGCCTTCAGTTTCATTACCGTCTGCGGAAGAGCACAAGATGTCGTCAAACGGTACCAAGCTATCCTTCTCCTTTACCCCTTCTTCATCATCCACCAAACTCCCTACCAACGGTAACAGTCATGGTGCCGGTCCATCCTCAGCACCCAAATCCAACCTCGAATTGCTCATGGCGAAATCCAAGCCACCTGCACAGTCTTCTAAACCCACAACAACAGCAGATACCAAAAAAGGATTCTCATTCGACGATGAAGATGATGACAATGACAATCATTACGGCCCAAGCAAAAATGCCTTGGCTGGACCATCCAAATCGACGTCTTCTTCAAAGAAAGCACCAGTGGCTCAGACGAATCTTCTCTCTCGATCGGAACGCAAAGCATTGAAGATGGCAGAATCGATCGATCAATCGATATTCGACTATGACGAGCACTACGAATCGATGAAATCATCTGAGCGAGCTCAAGAACAAGCTAGGAAAAAGGAAGCGGAAGAACGTAAACCGAAATATATCGAATCGTTCTTGGCGTCCGCACAAACTCGTCGATTGGATAAACTTCGAGCTGAAGAGAAGGCATTGCAGAGGGAGAGGGAGAAGGAAGGTGATGAGTTTGAAGATAAGGAGAAGTTCGTCACGGAGAATTACAAGAAGCAGATGGAGGAGGTCAGGAAGGCTGAAGAGGAGGAAAAGAAAAGAGAAGGTGAGTTGGTATATATCTTTGATTCGTTTAGTTATATGTGTTTGTCATATCGAAACGATTGTGAAATTCGAGAAACGAGCGAAACTTGGAAGAAAGGGGTATGATATGGTTACGTATGATAGTGTCAATGATCTCTCATATGTTCTCGAATTCAATCACATCTTCTCGAAATATTCCCTCGTGAATCATCGTTTCTACCTTACACTCTTCGTCGTTTGCTCTTTGTCAAAATCTTCGTTTATTTTTCTTTGCTTTAGTCTTTGTCTGTGATACTTTTTGGACTATGAATATAAGCTGACACTAATCATCTCCAATACAGAGGAACTACGTAAAACCCGATCTGGCCCAGGTCTAACAGCCTTCTACAAATCGATGTTGGAATCTTCCGAAGCTGAGAACGCTGCCGCCGTCGCAGCTACCTCTGGACCATCGAGTGTAGCAGGTCAGGGACCTTCATTGGCAATCCGACCTCCTAGTGGACCAACAAACAAACAGGAAGAATTCGATGATGAAGAAGAGTACGATCCATTGTTAGCTAGAGAAGCTAAAGCTCAAGCTCAAGCTCAAGCTCAATCAATTCATGCAGATACCAGGAGTAGTAGCGGAAGTGGAAAAAATAGGAATCCAGATGTGGAGATTAATGATGAAGGTGAAATAGTAGATAAACGATCATTACTCAAAGCTGGTCTTAACATAACCAAGAAACCCAAACCACCTGCATTACCCAACTCATTATTAACTGGGCAGAGAAGCGGAGAAGTCAATGAGGGACCATACAAGTCTCGAGCGGTGGGTACTGCCGCTACTTATTCAGAGAGGATGGAGAGGGAACGAAGGAGGTTAGCGGATCAGATGAGGGAGCAGGCTGAAAGGAAGCGCAGGGAAGAAGAAGAGAAATTGAAAGCTGAAGAGGAGGAAGCTAGAAAGAGAAGAGAGGGGGATAATGGTGATGCGGAGAGAAAGAGGCAGGAAGCTAGAGAGAGGTTTTTGGCTAGAAAGAGACAGAGAGAAGAGGATGAGAAACTGCAGAAGGACAAAAAGGCTCGAGAGGAATGATAGCTGTTGTATGCACATTGGTGTCATTACTCGAGTCAAGTCTACCGTATATACAACCGGGATTATTATTCACCATGATCAATCAATCAATCGATTTGACCGATCTATCGATCAACCTTCGATATTGGTGCTAGTCGATAATTATCTAACGTATCTGGTACCTCGGTTATTGTGCTATATAGATGCCACTATATCGGGACTGCTTGTAGGCATAAGTGCAATGCCACGTCATGCTATTCGTATTTATTGCGCCATCCGAGTGATAACCCCCTCAACTTTTTCCCTTAAATGCAGTTTTCCTGAATTTCTCTGATTTTTTTTTTCGATTCCACTATTCCATACGAATATCACGCACGGAGCTCTCTACTAAACTTTTTTCCCGCTCAGAGTCAGAGTCGTACCATCCCAATCCGATCCTACCTCTTTCCTGTCCTATAACATCTTTCTTCTTCTTCCGCTTCTTCATCCTCTTTTCTTTCTCCCTTTCCTTCTTCATAAAAACAAATCATATCTATCAAAATGGTCAAGTCCGCTGTCTTAGGTTACCCTCGTGTCGGTGTCAACAGATCCGCTAAGAAGGTCAGTCTTTCACTTCTTCCGTTCCACAAACGCTCGATCGTCTTCTTCCTTTCCATCGAGATGGTCCCTCTTCTCATGTCTCAGACCGTTCATACTGCATTTATAGACCAACATAGCTGACTCTTTCTCTTACAGGCCATCGAGTCTTACTGGGCTGGTAACAGCTCTGCAGAGCAACTCCAAGAGACCGCCAAGAACATCCGAAAGGAACGATGGGAGTCTATCAAGAACGCTGGTGTAGATGTTATCCCTTCGTGAGTTGCTATATATGGATCGCATGAATGGTGAACTGACATATTGTGAATTATAGAGGTGATTTCACCCTCTACGACCACCTCCTTGACCACTCCTTCAACTTCGGTGTTATCCCTCAACGATACGTTGAACAAAAATTGTCCCCTCTCGACACCTACTTCGGTAAGTTGGCTACATAGCGCTGATCGTGAGCTCAAGCTGACATTCTTCGTAGCCATGGGTCGAGGAAGACAAGACCGAGCTAAAGGTATCGATGTCGTTGCCTCTGAAATGGGTAAATTGTAAGTCATCCCCACATCGCTCGGGCTTCACGCACGTGGCTAACTTCGCCTTGCCCCAATCCAGCTTCGACTCCAACTACCACATCGTCAAAGTCGACCACTCTCCATCCACCGAGTTCTCACTCAAGAACAACCAACAATTGAACGAATACAAGGAAGCCAAGGAACTTGGTATCACCACCCGACCCGTTCTCTTCGGTCCCATCACCTACCTCTCCCTCGTCCGAGCCGGCCGAGACGCTCCTGCCGACTTCGAGCCTATCTCACTCCTCGACAAATTGATCCCTGTCTACAAGGAACTCTTGACCCAACTCAAGGAAGCTGGTGTCGAGGAAGTCCAAATCGATGAACCCATCCTTGTTTTGGACAAAGCTGAACAACAAGGTGACCTCTTCAAGAAGACTTACGAAGCTCTTGCTCCTGTTGCCCCCAAGATCACCATCACCACCGCCTACGGTCGAGTTGGAAAATCCATCGAATTCCTCAAAGACCTCCCCATCCACGCTCTCCATCTCGATCTTGACAGAGAACCTAAGCAACTCGATGAAGTTCTCGCTGCCCTCAAACCTACCCAGATCGCCATCGAGCTCGGTGTCGTTTCCGGTAGAAACATTTGGAAGAACGATCTTAAAGCTTCCAAAGCCCTTGCCGACAAGGCTATCGCTGAGCTCGGTGCTGATAAAGTAACCGTCTCCACCTCTTCTTCCCTTCTCCACACCCCCATCTCCATCAAGGTCGAAACCAAATTGACTCCTCAACAAGTCTCTTGGTTGTCCTTCGCTACCGAGAAGTGTGAGGAAGTTGCCACCCTCGCCGGTGCTCTTAACGGTAAAGAATCCGAAGCTTTCGAGCAAAACTCCAAGGACATCGCTGCCCGAAGAGAATTCGAACGAACCTCCGACTCAGCTGTCCGAGACCGAGTTGCCGCCATCACAGAGGAACAACTCAAGAGAAAGTCACCTTTCCCCGCTAGACGAGAAGCCCAAAAGAAACACCTCAACCTTCCTAAATTCCCCACCACCACCATCGGATCTTTCCCTCAAACCAAGGAAATCCGAGTTGCCCGAGCTAAATTCACCAAGGGTGAACTCTCCAAGGAGGATTACGAGAAGGCTATGGAGAAGGAAGTTGGTTCCGTCGTTGAATTCCAAGAGAAGGTTGGACTTGACTTGCTCGTTCATGGTGAACCTGAAAGAAACGATATGGTTCAATACTTCGGTGAACAATTGAACGGTTTCATTTTCACTCAACTTGGTTGGGTTCAATCTTACGGTTCCCGATACGTCCGACCCCCCATCGTTGTCTCTGACGTTTCCCGACCATCTCCTATGACCGTCCGATGGTCTTCATACGCTCAATCTTTGACTAAGCTCCCCATGAAGGGTATGTTGACTGGTCCAGTCACCATCCTCAACTGGTCTTTCCCCCGAGCCGATGTCACCAAGGAAGTTCAATCCAAACAACTCGCTCTTGCTCTCCGAGACGAAGTTGTTGACCTCGCCAACGCCGGTATCAAGGCCATCCAAGTCGACGAGCCCGCCATCCGAGAAGGTCTTCCTTTGAGAAAGGCCGATTGGGACAACTACCTCACCTGGGCTGTTGACTCCTTCAGACTTTCCACCTCAGGTGTCGAGGATGATATCCAAGTCCACTCTCACTTCTGTTACTCAGACTTCGGAGATATCTTCCCCTCCATCCAAAGATTAGATGCCGATGTCATCTCCATCGAAGCTTCCAAGGCTGACTTGAAATTATTGGACGTCTTCAAATCATACGGATACTCCAACGAGATCGGTCCCGGTGTTTACGATATCCACTCACCCCGAGTTCCCTCCGAACAAGAGATCAAAGATCGAATCGCCTCTATGGTCAACGTGCTCCCTGCTGACTTGATGGTCGTCAACCCCGATTGTGGTCTTAAGACTCGAGGATGGAAGGAAACTGAGGAATCCCTCGCCAACTTGGTAGCTGCTGCCAAATGGGCTAGAGAGACCTACGCTTAAGCGTAAAGTTTCTTTTCCCTTCAATTTGCATATGAGCTTCAACACTCTCATTTATTTTCATTCATCATTTCATCTAGATTTCCCATCATTGTTTTATACCCTATTCTTCTCAATTATATACTTGTAAAATGGAAACTGAAAGACACTTTTTAAAGTGCAAAAAGGACATGCTAAGGTGGTTGTGGTTTTTTGGGCGTTGGCGGAAGTTGTTCGATGTTGCTATAGTAGTAGTTATAGTAGCGAAAAGAAGTAAAATAGTCAAAAATGCAGTCTGTTCAACCGGCACTATGGCTTCGTTTTGTTTTTGCACAGCATGCGCTTGCATATGAGACCGCTGAAAGGATGAAAGGCGGGAGAAAGGGATTTGGACTGGTGATATGTTACGCCAAATATCAAATACAGGCAAGGCAGAGGGTAACTATAGAACAAAGTTCAAAAGTCAGAACGACCCTTGCCGTCCTTGTGATGACTGCATTTGACCGTTGAATGGATGTTGGGTGATGAAAGGAAGAGAAAGGGGGGATTGATGTCGACATCGAAATGCTACTTTGAGAGTTTACTGATTGTCACTACCTGTAAAAACGGTCGATAAAGAAACATTTATCATCATATTGCTACTATAGCACAAGAGTGCACAAGAGATATCGAATTCAAGTATGTTATCCAGCAAAAGTTTCCTCGCAATACCCCTTATGCCATTACTAGCCTCAGCGGCCGCTGCTTTGAGTATCAACACGACTACCGCTACACCCAGTACCAATACTACGGCGACCTCTTCAACCAACTCCAGCACTACGGGAATATCCGAAGGAACTGATACCAACAAAACTAAATCGGTAAGATTACAATTGAATCACAATACCACCAAGTGCCTATCGGCTATAATGGATTCAGATGGGTACGCTCAGCCTGAACTGACATTCGTGCAAAATTGTACTTATTCTACTGTATGGGTTGTGCCGTTCGATTTCGACCAACAGCCTGGAGAAGTAGTTTGTGGAGAATGTAATGAACTGCCGATATTGGATGGTGGGAAATATGGGAATCAAACTAATCAGACTGTCTTGGCTATGCCTGATGAACAACGTATGGGACAGAAGTGAGTTCATGATTTCATCACTGTTGAGTTACTTCTACCTCTGCATTACAAATCCAGTACAAGGAAGAACAACATAAACCCATCATGTATCAAGTCAGCTGACTGAGAGTTCATTTTACTCGGTATAAGATGGATGATAGATTCCGATCAACGAATCTCCCTTCGACCACCTACCGATCCCACCAAAGCCACATTTTGCCTCGGCGAGACCATCGATGATAAAGGTGGGTCATATGTCAGGACGGAATATTGTGGGGATGGACCTGATTCCGGTGGATCAAAGATCAATCAGAGTGAGCTCCAGTTTCTTTTTGTCCTAGTATATAGTGGATATATTGCTGAGACGCTCGTTTGCAATAATGTAGTTTGGAATCTGATTGATGTGGAAAAAGATACGTAAATAATGTATCGTGGTGATTTACTATTTATATATCATACCTCCCCCTGATGGAAATTACCAATAGAACAGACATCTTTCTAGACAACGTTTGAACTTAGCTCATGCATCATTCATATCATCCTGGCGAGACTGACGCCCTACTACCCACTACCATAGCAATTTTGCCACTCACTCTCACCTCACCCCGGTCCAGATAGAAAGACGTGACGCGTATGACCTTCGAGATTCGGACGAACATTGTCATTACTCTTACCCTCTCACCGCTCTACTCGTTGTATGACATGCTTGAAAGCCCTTTGCATGCCTAGCATACCATATACCCCCTTCTTGCATACCCACATACCCATCTTGCCACTAGATGTCATTCATCATACCACCAATAGATGAGCTGGATGTATCGAAAGAACTGATTGATGCTGCCAATCGAGGTGAGTTTGGGATGTTTTTGTGTGTTGGGATACTATCGTGCTGACGTCAACCGTACCAACTATCCGTCTATATATCTACCACCTTTCACTCTCTCTCACCACATCACCTTTTTCCTTCTTTACACCATTTGTCTACCCTTTCACACTCATCTATCATTTGTCACCTACACTCACCCTCACCCATTCGAAATGATCGAACCCTACCTGCACTATACCGAATCCACTACGACCTACGAACCCCCCACAATAGCATCCCTCTCCACTTCATCAATCCTCTTAACGCCCTTACCTAGATTATCAGACCTGCTCAAAGTGAAGATACCTATCGCTCAGTCATACGTACGACAAGTCAGTCACGCGATCGCACCTTCCACGAAGAGATTAGATGAGATATACGATCAGGAGCGGAAAACTGGTATTGGCCCTTCGAGATTACCTCTGGACGTTGATGAGGATGATGATATAGATACAAATAAAAAGGGAAAAGGGAAAGGACGAGCTAAATGGGTGTCAACTGGTGATGCGGGTCTGGATCAGGTACTAGGAGGGGGAATCAGAGGAGGTTGTCTTTATGAGATCACCGGTGAGAGGTGAGTCTGGAAGTAATACTATGTCTAATCTGTATTGTCGTCCCACTATATCATTCTGTCCCCCTCTCTTCAATCATAGGTCAGACTTGATCATCATCCGTATACTGATTATTGGTTGTTTCTACGACCCATAGCGCCGCTGGGAAATCTCACCTCGCTCTCCACCTTGCCCTAACCTTCCAACTTCCCTCTCTCACATCCTCGCCCGGCGGTTCGCTCATTCTCACTTCCGAAAGAGAAATATCCACCGACCGATTAGTTCAACTGGGTAAATATCTTCTGTCAACTCATGAACCATACGAGTTTGGTCCAGAAGGAAGGGTAAAGAACCTGTTGGATAACATATTGACTAATAGGGTGGGAGATGTGGATGCACTGGAACATGCTTTAAACTACGCCGTCCCAGCTATACTTGAATCCCGTCTCAACCCTAACAGCTCAACAAGTAATCAACTACCTATTCGACTTATTATATTGGATTCCATCACTGCGTTGCTCAGAGGAGGATCGAGCGATTACGAAAGACCCACTGCACCTAATGCTTTATCTCTCACGGAAAGATCAAAACATCTATGTATAGTCGCCGACGTCCTCAAAGCTTTAGCTGTAAAATACGATCTATCGATACTAGTTATCAATCAAGTATCAGATGTATTCCAAAAACCTACACCGGTATCGTATTCTCAACCTACATCTTCATTTATGCAAACGCAGCCTTTCACTGGTACTGTCAATGTCAATGATAATCCGGATGATATAGCGATGATTTACAAGACTCAATCTAGGTGGTTCTCCGGAGAGAGTGATACGTTAAAGAAAGAAGCTTCATTGGGGATAGTCTGGGCGAACGCAGTGAATGTTAGGATCATGTTGAGTAGGACGGCAAGGAGAAGGCTGGTTGATCAACGTGATCTCACTTCGCACAAGAGAAGGAAAGTTGAAAATCACCAAGATAAAGATGAATTAGTAAAGGATGAAGAGGAAGATATCAAACCTACGTTGATCAGAAGATTACATGTGGTTTTCTCACCTTTCTCGGCGGCAAGTACGATCGATTACGTTATTACCTCCACTGGCGTACATACCTTGAATGAAAGTTATAAGAAGATTGACACGACCAGTGAAGTGATCAAAAGACAGATCAAAGAAGAAAAGGAGAGGGAAAGGAGTCAACGTAATTTCAATAGCAGTCAGATAGACCCAGATGACGAAGACGAAGAAGAGGGAGATGAACCTAGAGTAGACTGGGATGAGGTGTTTGATGATTTTGGGGAATTACCTGAAGAGTTCTGGAAAGGTGAATATGATTTAGCAACTATCAACAGGAATGGGTCCATTGGGGAGGCGAATAGTGTATCGGATCAAGTTAGTTATACCGGATATTCAGATTTGTTGGTTGACCAAAATGGTGATTCGGTTGAGGGTCAGAGTGCAGTTTATTCTGCTCTAGGGGATGGAAGTGCGATGGATGGCAGAAGTGGGGGAAATGTCGAAGTTAGTACGTGAGATCATCGAGAGGGGTCATAGTAAGGATTTCGATGTCAGAGTTGTATATAGAGTATTAATAGTATAGTACATGCTTCCCAATTCAACCGTTATATATCCTACGCCACCAACGTGCTCAATGTAATTCGTAGTGTCAATGCATATCAATAACACAGATGATAAATTCGTTGTCCAATGGTTGATACATCATGTGATATGTGTACATCCCAAGATTCATTGACACACAATTACTTAATTGCATCCATATCGATGGTCAGAATATCTTCAATCGTCGCTTTCTTTCCTAATTCTTCCAACTTTCGATGTGTCCGCTTGATACACTACAGCACACACATCAAGCTCCCGTCAATCGGCTAGGTCCCCTACATTGTATGTGTTACAATTAGATCAGAACTTACATCAAAAAAGCCATCACAGACCTCCTCCCTCATCCCACTGGCTTGATTCTACATCCCAATAATCTATCAATTAGCTACAGCATTTCCTATTTCCCGATCTCAGCTCCCTGTGTGAAGCAAAACAACATACTTTCATCCATCTAAATGGATCTTGAACGACCAGTTTCCTTTCACACCATTCATAAGATTGTATTCCCCCATCACCTTTACCCATCCTCATCTCCATCTGGAGCGATTTGGCCATTCGGTAATGTTGCATTATCAGACTGATCTGAAAGGGATCGTACCCTTTCCCCTTCAGATAAGTCATTTGATCTTTTTCGAGATTCGCGTAGATCTTGTCGTTGTATATCAGCGTACGGGGGATGATACCTCCATTCAGTGGTGATATGATATGTGTGATAGGGTTAAAGTGGTCGGAACTCTCAGCATATGTTGACTCTGATTTGGTATCGATTGTATCTTGAGCAAAGTATTGAAAGAACCCTCTGATAACTTCTGCCACGGCCATCTTGGTATCTCGAACCTTCCAACTTTCTTTTGGCTTATTGGAAAATGACGTGTGAAAGGCTCTTCCCTGTGTTCTACCCCACTCGCCCCAAATCAACTCATCGTCTTTCATCATCTCTTCAATCGTATCGTACCTTCTCGCAATGACGTCTTCTTGGAGATTAGGTAATTGTCCGATATGTTGTAAATACCCTATACAAATGAGTGAAAGGCAATACGAAGATAATTTGAATTTGTTCTGACGGTTGGATAATTTGGGATCTTTACCTGAGATGTATTTGTACCATTTCTTGATTGTGTAAATTAGGGGTCGGAGGACGTAGGGAGAGGTTTGGCAATAAGCGAGAATGAGGGAACAATTGTACCTTGAATGATAATAATCATGTCTCAGCCATGGCATAAGTATCGCATATACAGTCTGTACTGTATACACCTGGAAATTACAAGGCAAGACAGGTCGACGATGATAGAACATAAACTTACAATCCAGCCAAATCATTACATTGTAAATCACAACCCAACTTTCTTTCCGGATCGACGAATTTAACCAATGGTAAAGGCAGGGGATGTCGCTTGGTATGTGTCATACCTACTTTCTCAATACAGTCCGAAAGCGCTTTCAGCGAATAGCACTTCGGTAAATTCTGCGATGATTCGTATCGCCCTTGTCTTGCTTGGGTGTTGGATTCGATTTTGGTGCTTGAAGGTGATTGAAGCCACATGGAAGGCTCGTCTGGATACAATACGTTGAATTCTCATTTAGTAGCTATCTTTTCCCAATGTTTCTCAATACCGTGAAGGCAAAGGTGACCTACATCCTCTAGGCAATGCTGAATCCTACGTCCGGTAAGGGTCATTTTAGTCTCGATTATTCCATGATCACTTTGGCAGATGGAGGTACTCACAACGATACACAAGTCCACATCCGTCGAATTATCTATTTCCCCTCCCCAACTACTGCTCCCGACAATCTCAACCTCAAATCTTCTTTTATTCTCTCCATTGAGAGCGTCTATCAGCTCAGGATGGAAGGTTTCGTTAATTGCATTGGTCAGAAGGACACGTAAGTCTTCCATATTCCTCTTGCGTTCTTGGGAAGGCTCAGAAGATCGCCATGAGCCTATGATAGACTCTTGCAATTTGTCGTGATCTGGACTGTACAAGAGATTATATGGTTTATGAGTACGAGGGGATAATTGCGAGTAATACGTCTTATATGGGGACAATTCTTCTTCTGTTGGAAGAGGGGGGAGTGGAGGGGAAGTCGGGAAGAGCTGAGAGTCCTTGCAAGAAGATGATTGAGGGTGGGTATCACTGTGAGACATCTTGTTCGGAAATCTCTTGCAAGAAGATCAAGTGACCAGGTACCAGAAAATTTGTAGAACTTGATTTAAAAAACGTCAAGAAGAGACCAACGCAGAAAGTAACTGTTAGAACAGAAAAATGCTCTCCGAACGACAACGGTAGTAACTCCTGGTGCCACTTTGTGATTATGATTATTGTATGATGTGTCACATACGCATTGATCGCCCGTCTGACTATTCTGTTTCACGGAAGATATATCAATATTTATTTATCTCGACGCGCGTTCTTCAGTGCATGTGTCGTGTTGGGCCAGGTATCTCCCACTAGTCTACCTTCGAACATTCTCTTCATCGAATAGCCAAATAGCCACAATCTACACCATCCACACTCCTTTTGGGTCGGATGTTTCCCGTGCCTGATGACGATGGACGGTTACTATCCTCCACTTTGACTGTCTCGGGAAGGTAAATCTTTCACGCACGTAGAAAGCTCGAAATGGACAGTAGTTATCTTATATATATCATCAACGATATCTTGTATATACTGTACATACATAGAGCTCAGTCACTAATTTTGAGGGATGAGTACCATAGGCGACTTACCACCTACACCTGTGTCAGCAACTTCGATAAGTGTTGTTCTGGTGACGGGAGGTAAGCTTCGTTTGTTTCATACACAGCTTCAAACTTTTGATGTGTCCTGTTGATACATTCCTTGGTCAGGCTCCGGCTTGGTAGGATCTGCTCTCAAGTATTTGATCGACAACGAACCCATCGACAGTCCATATGGAAGGAGAAAGGATGAAGAATGGGTGTTCCTTTCGTCTTCAGAATGCGATTTGAGGGATATTCAGCAGACCAGGGAGGTATTTGGAAAGTATAGGCCAAGGGAAGTTATACATCTTGCTGCTAAAGGTGAGTAGAGCCTTCACGACTATTGACAACCTCTCATATGATCAGCATGAGACCCACAAGCACAAGCTGATAGATTTAAAGTTGGGGGTCTGTTCGCCAATATGTCTTCTCAACACACATTCCTGCGTGATAATCTACTCATGAACGATAGTATATTGCAAGTATCACATGAGATGAAAGTGAGAAAGGTCGTGTCATGTCTGTCAACTTGTGTATTTCCTGATAAGGTGAGTTTAGGACACCCGAATCTTCAACCTCACGAATACAATCTCTCACTCCGGAATGGAGTGGTTAGATCGTCATTCATCAGTTTTGCTGTAACATTGTTGATGAACATTTCAATGTGCAGGTAGAATACCCCCTTACGGAAGAGAAGATACACCTGGGTCCACCGCATTCATCAAATTTCGGATATTCCCATGCCAAGCGATTGATAGACATCCAAAATCAGTCAGTTCCCTTCTCCCTTTCCACAGAATTCCAGACGATGGAACTGAGCACAACGTTGATGGTCGATAATCTAGTGCTTATCACGATCAATTTGGTGATCTGTTCACGAGCATTATACCGACTAGTAGGTCCAAAACCCCTCAAACCTAGTACGGATATGGACTTGGACGTAGATGCTGATCATCCGATATATCTAGACGTTTTCGGTCCCGGTGACAACTATGTGAGAAAAAAGTTCGCAGATCATGACGCAGCAAGACATGACCTGTAGCTGATTGATATTAGAATCTGGAAAGCGCACATGTGATACCGGGATTGATACATAAATGTTATCTGGCGAAAAGTAAGTAATCCATGGGATTATTTCACAATCATTAAACTGGTAGCTGCCATTGCGAAGTGTTGATTTACTAATATCTTTTACAGAGAATAATACTCCTTTCACTGTATTTGGATCAGGAGAACCACTCCGACAATTTATCTATTCTCGAGATCTAGCGAAGCTCTTCATATGGGTCCTTCGGGAATATAAGGAGATCGACCCGGTGATATTGAGTGGTATGCCCCCTGGTTCTCACCATGAAAATGGTTCAGCTCTGACAAGGTTGCTTGGCTCATAGTCGCTGAAGATGATGAAGTATCGATAAAAGACGTGGCGGATGCCATCATAGAAGCTATGCATTTCAAAGGACCTGTTGAGGTAAGTCTGTCAACCTGCTATCTGATCTAATGGAGTTGGCGGTAGCTGACGCTGACATCCATTATATTCATAGTATGATACATCCAAGGCAGACGGACAGTTTAGGAAACCTGCGAGTAATGCTAAATTGACGAGGTTGATGACGGAGAGTGGTGCTGGAGAATATGAATTTACACCTTTTAAATTAGGTAAGAGGGGAGTTCTTCTTGACCAACATGGTATTGTGCTGATATGCTGTCTTGTGCGATAGCGCTCAAAGTGTCTGTGGACTGGTTCTTGGATCACTATGATACGGATGCACGTATATAGACTGTTTTGTTGTATCGCATCGTGCACATGACTCATTTTGGTAATGTCAATTACAACTCGGTTGTAGTGCCGTACTGGACAAACTGTAATGAGATTGTAATGGGATTAGAATGAGATTGTAATCCGAGACATGTGGTGCCTGATCCGGATTATTTGTTTGTGACATCAAGTTGAAAGGTCGCCAAATTGCATCAGATGTCAGAAAACCCAAAAGCATACTTATACTTGCACTGATGACATAGCATGCTTCACATCCCGCTTACCATTCTCACCCATCAGGACCTCATCCAGATACATGTAGGACCAGTTCGATCGGAGTCCAATCGCTTCCTGCCCCTTTCAACTCTCTCGATGAGATCAAGCACATCATGACTGATCCAGTCAAACCTCGGCGCAAGGTATGTCTCTACACAACATAAAATCCCAATTCTTACTGATCAATCATTGTTTGAGCACCTTCATAGGTCGCATCTCAGATATCCCTTGCGCCTTCACCATCGCCGATCTCATCCAGCTCAGCTGCTTCAGGAAGAGTACGGGCCCATGTAACCCCTTCATCAATCTCAACATCATCGCCCGCTTCCTCTGAAAGACCTTCATTACGCTCAACCCCATCAGCACTATCTCTACGTTCGACACCCGTTTCTAGAGCTAGATCTCCTGCACCTACATCCCAATCTTCCAACACCACTACCCATCCTCGAGTGACCACGAGAACACCTAGAACCCCAATCAGCTCAACACTTCCCCCTCGATCAGTCGTGGGGCTTACTCCAAAAGATGGGACGCCCATAGCGAAGATTAGAGCGACCAAATCGGTAGTAGATGGGCATAGCTCACCTCGTACTCCTGAACTGAGGCGAAATAACACTGAGGTGAACGCATCAAGGACGAGAACACTCTCGCTGAGAAGTACAGCGGGTGGAGCTCCCATAGCCACAGTTAGAACTTCCGGAACTGCAAATATCATAACGCCTTCGACTCCTATCCAACCCATACAAAAGTCTGAATCATCCATAACGCCCGTCCATCGTACCTCTACGACTGCTCACTCTATACCTACGCAAGATGCCACACCAACATCATACGCTCACCCTAAATCAACTGCACCTTCACCCAGTATTCAAACTCCACCGCCTGGACCAATCCAGCAATCGCCTATACCCAACATCATATCCACCCCTGCCGATGGAGGATATAATCTGACAGGGTTAGGTATGGACGAAGGAGGATTGAGAATCTTACAATCTACATGGAGGGATAGCAATACCAGTCCAGAGAGATTGGCAGATTCAGCCGGTGATCAAATTGAGATATCTTCCAATCGATCCTCACCTTCTCGTCGTTCACCTAAAGTCCTGACTCAAACACTTACCTCAGCTCAACATGCTCTAGCATACATATTTCAACACCCCACTGCATCCGCCCCAACGTCGCCTGTACCGTCGTCTTCTCCTCCGCATCACCACACCTCACATGGAAATAGTATACATGTACATCCTAAGACGAAATTACCGTATCATCCTCATGGCGCACCCCCGCCCTCACTCCCTCGACCCCCCACCAGCCCCGAACTGCGTACTGTCGCATTACCTGCCATGACCCCCGGACGATCATCGGAAGAATTGTCAAGAACCACCTCGAGCCAGGGTGCTGGCGGGCTCAGGAAGTTCAGTGGAACAAGCAGTGATATGAGTGGTCCATTGATGGAAATGAGGAAAGATGAAAGTAGAGACAGACTTAGTGGGGCAACGGCGGTTGATGATGTAGAAGTGAGATTGGGTGAAGTGAAAATAGGTGATCAGGATATGGATGTGGTTCTGGGTGCAGACGCGGAGGAGGCAAAGGTTAATCGTAAGGTTAGTAATTTACCTTGGGAGATCTGCTTGGAGGCAGTTTATACACTTTGTCTCCCTCCCCAATTGAGTATGCTTACTGACACACACCGCTTCAGATTGCCGATCTGGAGATATCAAATGCAAGTTTGCTAGCGATCAACAAGACACTCGAAGGTGAGTAGTATATCCTTGCCTTTAGGCTCCCACAAGATAAGCTAACAGTGCCCTTCCTCGGAACAGCTACCAAATCCAAACAGCGCACAGAAATCCTCAAGCTACGTCGAATGTTGAGAGAATCAATAAATGGGCATACTTTACCTACATTGTCTTCATTAAACCCCTCGTCCTCTCTAGGCCTACTATCACCTACTACCGATTCGTTTGAGGAAGATTTGGATCCAGAAGGAGCATACTTTGACGAAGAGATGGCTGATCCGCAATTAGAAGCTAGATGGGATAAGATAGCGGACTTGGTAGGCAACATGAAGAGACGTGCCGAAACTGCCGTACAAGTGGGGAAAGAGGAGGTCAAGATTGGACAAGGAAGAGTGTTAGGGTGGATGGAAGTAGAACAGAATAGATTGAAAGAACAGGAGCATGAGGATGGAGATATGAGTGTGGATTCGGTCACTCCGAATGAACATGAGAATGATGAGTATGTGGGTGAATCTTCGAGAGAAGAAGTGGATAATGTCATATAACGAACGGAATCCAAACCGATCTACCGATTCGTCAATGCGATTCGGAACATCTTGATTTCGTAAAACGATCAAAGATGCGAGGGCTCAGAATTGGACAATATAATGGTACCGGGCACGATCCGCTAGAAGAATATACAAATAAAAGATCAAAATATAATGCTTAGATGTTGTTGTCGTCTCAGACTATGTGTACTACTCTGTACTTTTAGATGTGTATATGTAAAAGAGACAAATATCTTTGATGCACTTCGGTCGACAATGATTCGTGCGAAAAGGTCCCATCGAAAAGTCTAGACTTTGAATTACTCCTTCTCCTGACTCGGTATATCTCGGATATTGGATAACGAATGTTGGATCGATCCGAATTCGAGATCGATATCCTTTTAGGCTAGCTCCATTGAAATACAGTCAACGTTACACTTCTGACTTTGACTTGGGATTGTGATTCTCACATCCTTTGACGGTGAGGCTGTATAGTACGAGTGGAGAAAGGCACTGCCCATCTCTAAACTTCTCAAATTCGGAAATTGATCCTTTTTCGAACTGTCGAAAATACGTAGATACGTGAGTATCGGTATCAACGTATCATGATATTGTACGTGATTTGAATCGTATATAAAGCGTTTCGATCAGATAGCTATCAAGCTTAATATGATCCGAACCTTTTTTTTAAACTTTACTAACGGACTGACCTACTCCAAGAAAAACACGAAGAAAATGCCTTACAGTCCTGGTAACAGAACCACATCCTCTTCTCAAGAGCAATCGTACGTATATCCAACCATGTAACATCGATCAAGCGTCATGCTGACATTGCATGATGCACAGTAAGCAAGAGGTTGGTACCTCCTCATCAAATGCCGCTGAGGACCAGACCCAAGTTCAATCTCAAGATCATTCCAGGTCAAGTTCGGGAGGCACCACCGATAGCGATACTGCATACTCGACGAATGAGCAGAATGGATGGTCACAGGAAATGTGGTATGATTTATGCGGATCTGACCCTGATATGAATCCTGATACACCGATGGCAAGGTTCATACATCATCAGCAATAGTCCGATGATATACTATACCTGTGAGAGCTAGGGAACAGAAGTTCGGAAAGGAAGTGTATATACTTCATATCTTCACTTGGTGCTATACTGTAGTGGAAGGGAACAACAATGCCACTCTGTCTCTTTGGGTTTTGATATGTTCCATTCCTCACTTTTTAACGATTGTAAAGTGATGACACTGTGCAATGGTCATTTTCGTTGTGCTTGTCGAACCGCTTTCCATGTGTCGTGTCTGAGCAAACTCGGTTCACTATATACAGTACAGACATATTGTGGATCGCCTTGTTGAGAGCATCGATCTCTTCGGAGACACACCTTGAGATTCGCTGCCACTGCAGTGGTGTCAGAGTTGGAATGATCAGGTTCCGCAATCAGGCCCATGCTTCATCGGAAGTTCTCTCCACTTCGATCAAAGGAAGTATAGATCCGAGAGTTTTTGTGGGGGTTCTCCGGTGACTCAATGGTATGGAGTCATCAAACCTTTCTCTGGAACATAGCAAGTCAGAGAATAGCATTCTGTCCAGTCCTGACTTCTGACCCATTAATCCTTGCCTCGCCACATCTGGTTGAGGCTGCGCGGGCATATACCATCTCCTGGCGATATGTCCCAGATCATCTCAAGTGTGTGTCTATCTTGTGCACAGAGTATATTAGATTTTAAGAAAGATTACGACCTCAGAGCAAGCTTATCGAATTGTAACGATACTCAAGAGTGAGTAACACATTATCCTGAACTCTAAATTGGCATCACACTAAACCTCAGATTGCATTTGAATCGTGAGGTACTGTACTACAGCTTTCTCATCATTCATTACATTTTCTGCCCTGTGATACTGATATGTTCTTAATAACAAAGATCCGATACGACCAACTCCAGCTTCAAGTCTGATATCATCCACCATACACACTGTCAATCAGGGTTCGACCTAACCATCAAACGAGTATCACCAAACGATCAGTGGCTCTTGGTCGAAATGAGACGGTCGACTCCTGATGATGGATATCAATATCAATGTTACCACATCCGAAAGTCTTATCCTGATCTAGAAAGAATGAAAATCCTCAATTCTGCCAGTGCGTCAGAGGCTATTGAATATCTCAACGTGGAGGATATCGAACGAGCAATCAGCAATGTCAGCTGATAGAGGTGAACGTATGATGGTTCTGCTTGAACAGGCTATTCAGATATGCACATAAGACACTATATACATACATGGGACATATATACAAAATAATCATAATATCGTAATGAGCTGTCCATATTATCAAATCGTACTACAGTATATCAATGAGTTGATCCTCCCTACCACCATCATCAATCAATTCACGTCGCACTAATCATCATCCTCTTCCTCATCATCATTCTCATTTCCGCCCATTTCATGCGAAGCGTTCCTCCAAGAGCTACATCTGGGGAAAGGGTCTTTCCAACATTTGCATCCTGCTTTACACCATTGACCATTCTCCTTTTCATCTTTTCCGTCTTCATCGTCATCCTTTTCAGCTTCTTCACCTTTTCTTTCATCTGCTTTCGCATCTTTGTCTTCATCGTTTCCATCCATATCAAGATCTTCATTGTCACCTTCACTTTCACTTGCCGGTCCATCTGCATGGTAATCTTTGTGCGCATCCTCATTTCCATCCGCGCCTACACTCTCCTTTTCATTGTCATTGTCATCGTCGCCTTCATCTGCATCCTCTTCCTCATCTGCTCTCCCTTTGCCTTTGCCCGAACTACCTGTAGCTGTAGACGCAACTGACTCCTCTTTTACAGCCCGATGCCATTCCGAAGGTAACAATCGATGTTTCCTTTTTCTCTGTATGAAAGTTCCAGCTTCAAGAGCTTTCTCCTTATTCTTTCTTCGAGTACTGATGTTCTTCTCATTCATAGTGTGCCATCGTTGACTATATGATTGGGTTGTATTGTATCAGCGTGTTGGATCATACCACACGCGACGATGTATTCACTCACACATGTAATCGGTGTCCGATTGGACCTCCATGCGAGCGATAGGCTAAAGCTTCGACGGCCGAGTACCAGAATCTGCAGCAAGAATCTGACTTAGCTCAAGACGAAATCCAAGTAAAGTTGACCCGACTTACATTTGCTGGGGGCTACATAGTTGTGAGATGATGCAGAGTTAGCACACAACCGCTGAATTGGGCAACCAATCTCACATACCTTTTCTTAATCATGGAATTGGGCTACCAGCATCAATGGTCAGTAATTAAACAACAACGTGGGAATGTATATGAGAAATGACTTACCACCAACATATGTTTCAAGCACAACAGTTCAGCATCGGTGATCTTGAACTCTCTGATTGCTTCCTATGTGGTTTCGTTTACATACATCAATGATGTCTGAGGTGAACCACGCATAATGATGAGAAAGTTTACTCACGGATTTACCAATATGTTTGGAGTGAGCCGCTTGTACAGCTTTCTTCCTGTATTCACTAGCCCACATGATTTTCGAAGTATCTTCAGAAGTGAATTGCGGAACGTCATAATCTTCTTCATGATCATCATCAGACTCTACCGGTGTCTTCCACACGCCACCTCTTGTTTTCCTTCTGACATCCTTGATCTTCTTCTTCAATCGTTTGCTGAAAGATTCAGGAACCTCGGTAGGCATCGTATATAATGACTTCTGTTCCTTTGTAGTCAATGAATCGTCGTCTTTCTTGTTGATTTCCAGATAATATTCTTCGTCGGGTTTACCATTATCATCCTTCCATACAGGGGGTTCGCCATTTTCTCTTCCTCTGACTCTGCCGATAATCCTTCTATTCATTCCTCCGAGCTGAACGGAAGTTTGCTCCCTCTCCTCACCTTCAACTCTCCCGCGCATCCTTCGTTTATAATCCTGATCTCGTTTCTCTTGAGCAGCTTTGTCAAGCCGATGCTTCGATCTCCAGAAATACTGTTCTTCTTTGTAAACTGTATACTGCGCTTCCGTCCAATGTGATCTAGGTCCTCTGGGCTTATAGTGATCGGCCTTCAAGGGATAAGCGAATCGCTCTTTCTTGGGATACTGCCATTCCGGTGAGGAGGTGCTGGTGAAGATACGATGAGAATGGGTAGTTGAGGGTTTGAGAATACGACCATTACCTTCGGCAGCGCAGTACAGCTCCTATAGTGGTGAAGTCTTATAATCAGCGAGTGTTTGTGCGTGAGGGTATGACGAATAAGACGAAGCGAGGCGCACTCACTCTGAAGACCGTATCAGTCATACGATGTCGGAATAGTCTGCAGACACCAGCAAAGGATACATAGTCTCTCATCTGAGGTATCGTCAGCTTGACGTTTTTTGGGCATTATCGGAACATCTTCACTCACAGACAAACCAACATCAACAGCCAATCCAAAACACAGATCCAAAATCTCTCTAGGCAGCTCCAGAAGTGGGCAATCCTTCCTTCCTGTCCAATCAGGTATATCACTCCATTCTACTCTCTTGGCCAACAACGGTTTCCTGCCTTTCTTCTTTTTGGCTATAACCTCATCATCATTCTCCCTTTCTTCAGTGCTATTCCTCTTCCTCTTAGATGTCTTCTGAATTGCGTTCGCTGCGATGGATGTAGAAGGGGTCGATCGAGTTCCCGACGCACTGGATGGCCCTGGTGTGGGTGACAATGGGGAAGATTCTCGTGAGATCGAGCCTGATGCCGATGGTACACAAGGTGTGCTGTCGTCTAGCAATGATGGATCAATGGGTAGCTGTGAGAGTACCGAGTCGAGTGTGGGTATCGATATAGGATCGTCCATCGTGGTCATGGTGACTGATGGGCCAAGAAGGGCTCATGTAGTATGCATGTAGTTATATAGAGGAATGAGAAGAGTGAGAAGAGAGAGAAGAGTGAGTGATGAGAAGGATCAAAGGAATGCTGGGATGTTTAGGGTGGACCACCCGGCTCAAAATGGGTCCGAGCGTAAGTTACTACACGGGTGATGACCAAGGTCGACTCAACTTTCCCACGCTGCATCATCCATACGTACTGTATCTACTACTGTATCTACAGTGCTATTCGAGTGACTGAGAATGTATGCACGACGACATGACCCCAAGACATGGTTGATGACATGCATGACATGATATACTACAATACATGAACTATCCCATATAACCTTCCCACTCCTGAGTCTGACTCAGCTAGTCTCACCACGACATTCATGATCATTCCATGCGATCGAATTTGGCTATTCACCAATCATAGTCGCTGCCGTTCTCCCTAGCACAAGCTTCGCAATCCGACTCGCATGAACCGTAAAAATCGTACACAAAGTCTCGGCGCCACCAATCATATGGAGAGACATATCTCCTCTTGTGCTTGTAGACGTAAGTACCATCCCTTTGAGCTTCCTCGATCCTGTCTCGACGGTTTTGCGCAAGTTTTTGAGTTTGGATTGCACGAGCTCGACTACGTGATTACGGAACACTGTTAGCATGTGACCCTCCAGATGTGACAGTATCTGAGGTAGACTTAGCTCACATGTATTGCTTGTGACCCTCAACTCCACCATGAGAACGCCAGGCGAGAGCTTCGACTGCCGCTTCCAGAAAGCTAGACGAGCGATGAGCTGATAGAACCACGAAAGTAGGATAGCTTTGACTTACGCTTGCTGAGGACTAGAATCGCCAAGCGAAAGAAGATCAATAATTACACAAGATCTCACAGTGTCGACTCACATTTTCCTACTCATCGGGTTCGTCTAACCATGAATGTCAGCTCTCCGTATATGCTCAAGTCTGGATTGTCACATACAACAAGGACATGCTTCAGGCAGAGCAATTCTGATTCGGTGACCTTGTACACCCTCATAGCTTCCTACACAGATACCGTCAGTAGTACTGAAAAATGACAGTAGGTGTGGATGGCTTACCGTCTTATTTATTCTCTTATTATTGATCCACTTGACCGCCAAACAACGCCATTCGTTAGGCCAATGATCGTAGATAAGCCGTTCACCCTTGTTGACGTACTGTTGGGGTAAAATTTCGTATTCCTTCTCTGTGTCGGTATCAGGAACTGTCCATCGTTTGTTGTTGGTCAATCTCCCGCTTCTTTTCTTTCCCTTTTTCTTGTTGGTCTGGACCTGATCTTCTATCTCTGCTCTCTCCGACGTTGTGTCAGACTGGTCGACGACTTTCTTAACCTTGACAGGTAATCCATGTTCATCGCGATCTATCGCCGGTTCCCCATCTTCACGTCCTTTGACAGTGGCTAAAACCTTTCTGCTATGAGCACCTACGATCGCCCAAGCCTTTTTCTTTCTGTCTTCTTTCATCTGTTCTTCCAAGGTTTCCCTGATGCTCTTAATTTGGGTTTTGCGCTCATTCTCCATCCATTTCGATTGTTCCTCCTTATATACAATGTATTGAGCTTCGGACCATACTTCTCGAGGACCTTCAGGTATGTAATGGATTGGATTACCATAATTATAAATTTTACTTGGTCTGGCTGTTTTCCAATCGTCCACATTTCGACTGAAGATGTGGTTGGCGAGGGAAGGTGTTTCGGGTTTGTCGATCTGACGTGCAGTTGTGTGGAGAGTAGAGACGTGAGAAACTCCCTTGGACCAGCAAATGGACTATGAGGGTGACACATATCAGCCAGGCAACAAGCACCCTTGGCGATACACTCCTGATCGACTTACATGGAAGATATCGGGGGTGAAGTGATGTCTGAAGTATCTTGATACTCCGGCTAGAGCCACATAGTCTCGAACCTATGACAATCATTAGCTCAACTTCTCACCGTGACGTACAGCACAACTCACACCAAGACCACTTTTCAGTCCAAAGCACATATCCAAAACATCTCCAGGCAATTGTAACAGCGGACAATCAGTTCTATCACCCCAATTGGGAATATCTTTCCAGTAAACTTGTTTGGCTAAAACCACTTTCTTCTTAGGTTTATCCTCTTCCTCATCTGGATCTACGATCTTCTTCCCTCTCTTCTGTTTCAATTTACCTTTGCCTTTATCTTGAGCTTTCGCTTTACTGGTAGATGATCTCGAGGTGTTTGAGCTCTTCTTAGCTTTCTTCTTTGTGGGTTTGGCTTGGTAATCGGAATCAGCGTCTTCATCGTTGTCCCAGGTCGGAGAGGCTTGACGTTTGAAGTGAAAGGGTTTGGCATCTTCTTCAGAAGGATCTCCTTCAAGGTTTGAAGGGTTGCATTCATCCATCTCTATGTCAGAAAGATCGGTGAGATCACTTTCCGAGTCGAATAGACCATTGTGATGGACCGGTGAGGATCCTATGAGAGGATGTACTGCCGGCGCAGAACGCACTTTTGACATACAGAGGGATGCAGTCAATACGACAATGATGTTATTGGGGAAGGGGGAGTAGCTTACCTGATACTTGAGTAGTCATGCTCTCTACTTGAGTATTGTATCAAAGTTGAGAGATGCGAGATGATGTGGTGTAAGATGAGAGATGAGAAGAGCGAGGTTGATATTGTTCCTCTCTGATGGATGGATGAGTGGGTGATGAGTGGACTGGCCGGGTACTAAATCATCCGTGCGTCAACGCGTCAACTCTCCCACGGTGTGTGAGTTGAGGTCAAGCAGAAGAAGCATTGATGAGTTGAAACCCAAATCCGCTCTGCCCCACCCTGTACCAGATAAAAGAATGACGAGGACGAAGCTACATCATCGAACACGAACACAAACAACTACTGGGAGCCCAACAAGCGATGACCGGGCACAGATGGGATCATGTCCGAGCACGATGCTGTCCGCACAGGACATTGATACCGTATCAAGAACAGGGTATCTATATCTAGTTTCTGATTCTGGTGCAAAATACTGCTTCTGACCACATCAGGCCTAACCTCTGACCTATCTATTCGGATTACCAGAACACAGATATCGAGTAGAGATGACCACTGATAGCGAGAGCGATCGAAGTCATCGATCAAGTGCATCCAGCTCTGATACTCCCAATGACAGATACGGTACTCCCATGTCTGTCATTCGACCGGTGAGTCCTAGCAAACAAGATGACCCAGACCCGACTCTGGGTAGGATGAGACTAAAGGGACTTTTCAGGATCCCTTTCCATATGAGCTATTACACCATACGGCAAACAGGTTGGAAACCGGTCTTGATCATCTGGAAATTCCCCCAGAAGAAGAAGAAGATGGTGAAGAATCCATGTCGAATTTTCCCCATGGATATAGAATTGCGAAAGTAGGTAGATTCTATCAATTGAATACACGTTAGTGCAGTGAACGTGACTGCGCTGATCTAGCTGGGAATGCTTACAGGCAAGGGTATATTCTCGGTCCGATGTCGAACCTGGACCACTTGGACCGAAAATAAAGGAGATGATGTCTCTTCCTTCTTCCAATGAGATTCTCATTTTCGTATATAAGATTAAGGAGATGATGGAGGGGAGAAAGAAAGAAGATAGTATCTGGAGTGAGTGCTCTTACTCATACATATGCGCAAGCTCCAACGACAGACTCTCCATCCTCTGGGCAGTCCGGATCTATGGGATGGATCGGAGCTTGATAGAGGGTATAACAGGAGTTTGTGGGTGAGTTATCGGATTGATCTACTGCACCTGGCCTAATATAAAAATAATAAAGGCTGACATATACTTGATCTGGCCTTGCGAAGTCTTCCACCTAACACAATATTCCATCATCTCCTCTACTCTCAACACCGACATCATCGTCCTGAATCATTCATTCACCCTACCTATGTATCAATGCAGTTTCCAGTATACGGTACCCTCACTTCGATAAGGCAGGCGGTGATGGAGGCGAAATTCAACATAGACTACGACGAGACAACTATTCCTAAGAGATCGGAAGCTAGTAAATTGGCTTTGGCAGATACAGAAGTAGACGAGATGATCAAAAAGGGATCTATCAGTGTATTCGTCATTCCTTCATGTATGTACATATAGCTCTTGACGACTCTCAACACACACATTCAGATTCCGGAACCAAGCTAATTTTCATATCTGACTTTTGAGTATGGTAGTGAATATCGTCATAACTGTTACACCTGAAAGCTATATGGATCCAGCAACACGCATGACAGAGTATGCTGCTTATTCCCAACCGAATGTTCCCGGTCAGATTGATATACTCGTCAATTCCGAGTTACTTGGAGCAAGTCTTTTACATAGGTGTAAGTGGAACTTTATAAGACGGTATTCGTTGAACATGCTGATTGTTGTGTAACGAAGCTATTGGACACGCTTCAAACGTGAGCACCTTTCATTATGTCCGTTGCGACATACAGAGTGCATGCACTGAGGATCAGCTGCACGTGGAATAGACCGTACGAGATATCGCGGCGCTGCTGAAAGTCTGGGAGAACAACGCAAAGTATCACTACTCTGTGAGTGGTTTCTCTGATGTTTTTGAGACGCATCAGGTGGTGTTGCGGGTTTCAAGATAACTTTTAACTTTTTTTTATATTTTCCAGACTACAAGAACAGCAGAGATACATCGTCTGATCAATCACCTCATCACATGTCAAGATGAATTACAAGATCTACAACCTGTTCACGAAATGCTCCTGAAATACTACAGAGAGAAGGATGTTTCAGGACAAGTATCGGAGGTCATTGATATCGATGTGGCTGCCCGGGCTGTTGTTATGATTGAACAAAGTCAAAAAGCACTGCACAGGGTTTTGAACGAATTGCAGAGATTGATAGAGAGGGGGATTCGCCTGGAGACCTTCTGTCTGGTGAGTATATGCTCTTTACACATTCTGTCGCACTTCGCTTGTTCTCCACATCGTTCTTAGCTCTACTCTAGTGTTCTATATCGAGATATATAAAAACAAAACTGATCTCTTCTGTCAGAACATGTTGTCGTCCCGAGCAAACGATTCGATGGAGAGATTGGCGATAGTGACAATAGTCTTCCTTCGTGAGTTGCAATGTGATCGTGCGACATATTACATCTCATCTCAATACATAAACGATGTTTGCTGATAAACCTTTTCACGAGCAGCGCTGACATTCATGGTGAGTGGCAGTAAGCGTACAGTATAAAAATTGTACAAGTATACAAGAATTGCTGACAGCGAAAATGACCCGATGTAAGGCTTCATACTTTTCAATGGAAAGTAAACTCTTCAAGCGTAACAACACTTCAACGAGTATACAGTCACTTACATATCTTACCTTACATTTCAATAGGGTTTCACCGACTTTAGCGTCCTCAGCCAAACCCCTGTATATTTCTGGAAGATTTCCGTCCCACTTTCGTTCGTGTTCTTCTTCATATTCGCATATTCCAATCTCAAACGATTTTTAAGATTTATCTTTCACTTCTTGATCAAGGGATTTAGACGGGCGAGGTCTCAGAGGGTTTTCGAGAGTTTGATGAAATGGTGGTGGCAGGAAAAGATCAAGAGGAAAGTTGAGAGGGAACAAAAAGTCTATTCAAGATCTTTACGACAATTTCAAGACTCACTGCCACCCGGACCGGTACGATATCTACCACCATCTGGATCATCATTTGGACAAGTACAGTGGTCACCACCACCTGGTCCACCTCCACCTCCACTTGCTATCCCGCTCGGTCAACCTCTTCGCCCTCTGCCTGATCTGTCACCTATCGCACTGGGAACGGACGGAACGGTACCTGCTTGGAGTCAGTTTCAACCTGTGCCAGTGTCTGACATGCCGAATCCATGGTCAGGAATGCCTATCCCATGGTCAGGAATGCCGATACCGTTGCCAGAAATGCCGATCCCATCATCTGGCAGGAAGATTCCTAGATCGAAAAGAGCCAGACGTTAGGTTATAAAGGATGGAACATTGTATTTGTACGTGTTCGTGTTCATGCACCGTGCTTGGTGCAGATAGAAGACATCAGGAACCATGGTATAATCGTGAAAGAACAGGTAATCATGGTAGTGGCAACATATTTTAGATTAGTAAACACCCATTCTATCCTATCTCATCTCATCTCAGTGAGGGGTGAGAAGTGGTTGCATTGAGATTCTCTGCCATAGCCATGAGATCTCCTGAAGGGATCGGTTTCAAAGGACAGGCTCTGTGAGTATCACCGTATCTGATGGTGATTCGAACATGAGCAATACACGCGGTGATCTTGCTGTGCCAACCTAGTCAGAAGATATATAAAAACAGTACATGTTTACGACGATGCTCATATCATCATGGACTTTAATTGCCAATCAAGCACACCACAGGATTGTTGATCCACTCAGCATGTCTTCTTCCCCTACCGATACACTGCCCCGCCCCCTCCCCCCCTTCACCTCACCAGATGGAGATTTCGCGCACAGAGATGATCATTCTAGTTTTGCCTTTTTCCGCGAGATGACTTCGCCACCGGATTTTGCAGGTCGAATTGTCATAGTCAAGGTACGTCGTGGACGGATATTCAAATAAGATTGATATGGCTTAAAAAGATATTTCTCTCCATAGGCGCAGAACTTTACTCGCCCGCCGTCTACGAAAGAGGCTTTTTGAAGAATTGATGTTCCCATCCGGGTCCGTTGAAGTCCCTCGGCTTCTTGAAAAGCTGAGAAATATGATGCGAGAGCGAAGTGATGGTGACTGTACATGGAGTGAGCGTCATCATGCATCCCCAGTTTGTCTCTGTAGACTGAGACATACTGTACAGTCCGAGTGTACGGTAGAGCTAGAAACTTGATAGCGGGTATAACGGAATTATGGGGGTGAGTTATGAATGTCTTGCTTTGAAATGCTATTACATAGACCTAATCTCTGTGTTCTCTCTTTGGAGTCTACCGTATGATGAATTGATGCAACATCCTTGGGAATCTGGACCAGAAGACCAATCTCCTCACTTCGAGAGCACTCCATCTTCCACTTCCATCCATTTTCCAGTATATGGAACGCCAAATTCGATCCGGGATATGGTCCTCCAGGCCCAAGTTCATCCTGCGTACAGAAGGATTGAGCTACCAGAAGATTCAAAAGCCAGTAGACTGAAATTGGAGCATGCAGACGTGGATTATTTGATCAAAACCGGGTTTATCAGTATTTATTTGATTCCTTCAGGTACTTTTAGTCAGTCTCTTATCGTGCACCTCACATGGAAGCATACATCGCTGATGAGGTATACTATAAGCTCAGTCAACGTCTTAGTCACGATCACAGCCCAGAGTTATGTTTGTCCTGCCACTGAGATGACCGAAGGTCCACTGCCAAAGGATATCATAATAATATAGGTGAGGAAAGTAATGCAGAATTACTGGGATTGAGTTTCATACAAAATGGTCAGTGCAGATGCTGTGAATAATTATTACATTACATATCGAGTCTGACTTTCATGGCTTGTAGCTGTCAGACGTGCTGCGAATGTAAGCTCGTACCGTACAAACATACTGACCGATTAAGCGTTGACTGATGCTTGATTGCATCAGACTGTGAAAGATATCGCTGAAATAGTGAGAAGCTGGGAAGATGAAGCGAGGCACCCTGTCTCTGTAAGTCTGATATACGATAGTCCGTTCAGGGATTGTGATCTATATCTGATGTGGGTTCTCCCAATCGACAGACAACAAGAGCAGAGGAGGGAAATCGTCTCATCGTTCATCTTCATACCTTGGGTTCGCATCTCCGCCAGCTACAGACAGTTCATTGAAGTAATTGACCAAACACTTCGGGGTTGAGGACGACCCAGAGGAAGAACGTCGACGAGTGATATTTTCGCATGCCGCCCGCTTCCTTCAAGAGAGTGAGTAAGGAAGACGCAGAGCAGTAGAGGATCTCCAGGATTTGATGGATAGGTGTAAAAGCTTGGAAATCTTCTGCTTTGTAAGTTTCATTGTTTCTTTACCAGCGACAGGGTGCTTGGACATTGTTATCTCTGCCGTATTCAAAAGGAAGCTGATATCCCGGATCTTTCAGAATATATTATCCTCTCGAGCGAACGACTCAATGGAGCGATTGGCTATAGTGACTATTGTCTTTCTTCGTAAGTGTCCGATACCCTTTACCAGAACTTGTCGTGTTAAGATCTTAGATTGCGTGACTTGAAAGCTTTAACTTTCATTGTGAGTTTGTGGATGTGCAGAAGAACTTATACATGATCGGCTAACTGATCTCTGTAGGCTTCCTATTTCTCTATGGTAAAAAGTTGAATCGCGAGCCGGTTACGATTTGCCATTATGTGGTTGTGTTCACTGATCATTGCATGGTCGTGGGGATTCAAAGATTTCACTGTTCTCGATCAAAAACCTTCATTCTTCTGGAAGATATCCGTTCCCTTGTGTATATTCTTCTTCCTCATCTTTGCGTATTCGACCCTCAAGCGATTCTTCAAATTCGCTTTCAATCTTGTTAGCCGAAATATTTATAGCACTCAAAAGACGAGGAGCTTCCAGCGACTAAAATATCAATGGTGGCAAAGACCGATTAATAGAGCCAGAAGGGATAGACTGCTTGAAAAGCTTAAAGGGATTTTCCGAACGTTTCGAGCTTAGGATTCACCACCGCCGTCTTATATGCCTCGAGAACAGTTCCCCCCATATATACCAGCAAACACGCCGATGGGAAGGCCAATGAGAGGTATGGGAGGTAATCCCATGTTTGCACCCCTTCCCCCCGGCTTTATGTCATACGCACCCAGAGCTCCTTCAACAGGTACAGATAGTATCGTGTAGGTGACGCTTTTATATGCCTGTTACCGTGTACAATATTTCTCTGGTGAAACACAATACGATGGTCGGATCTGTAATATAATTATCATGATGTACAGTATGTTTTGTATACAGAGACATCCCTAGTCGGCCCCGTACAGCCAATGCAATTTGACAAAGATCCTCACCCTTGGGTCTTTCTAGATTTCGATCAACCACCAAAGGGTGGATCTTTGATGTTTGATGCGCAAACTTTATATCCCCCCTTTTTGAAGGTTCACACCTTCATTCTTCATTAGTGCTCGGTCCTTGCAATCCATACTATCCTAGTGAGATACCCCAAGCCCTGTACAATAGATACACATAACACAGCTTCATGCTTTACGAATCACCTGAAACTCATCCATGCAGTGCAATATGCCATCTGATAATGTCGATAACACTCTTATATCCTCTACAATCAATCATAAGCCAGCCGATGTGGCGATATCCAGTAGAGTTTTATCGAATAACAAAGACGATACATCGCGAGATCAACAACGTTTTGATGAGGTGAGCTCGATTTACCTGGTCTCCTATCGGCATCTTACATTCATTCATGGGATATGACAGAGGCGAGACAGTAGATTTCAACGGGAGATCATAGGATGTCATCCAACCTGAACTTATCTAACGTCTATCAGCGAGGTTAGAGACTGGACTCGACAGGAATGATAATCTCGATGATCTGTTCCTGAAAAGCATTAAGAAGGATCATGTATACATCATAGTGATTTAATATCGTTACATAGGATACTTGCAAAAACCTTCAAGTCAACTTAGAATTATATATCATCGATGTAGGAAAGGTAGGAGATATATTCGTGATACTTCTATCAAACAGCCTGCACTTGACCCGACTTTCTCAACTTCTAAGCAGGTTCAGAAGATGGATGAAGAAGCAGACGAAATGGGGGAAATTGGATATTATCCTCTGGTGGAGGAGGAAGAGAGACAGGTGGAATAAGAACGTTGGGGAGAGGAAGTTCGAACCGGAAGGAAAGGGTCAACCATGATAAGTAAAGCCGTAACACTGGACTGTCGTGATCTCGATATTGTTGGTGGATAAGTTGGTACTTTAGAGGTCCAAGGTGAACTGTTGCATAGCTATATCTGAATTAGTATCTCATTTTATCGAACATCGTCGTTGATGGATCTGCATTTTGATGATGTCTCTCCACGTTGGAGGTTCCATGTGATCTTGTGATTGGCCTTCCAGCCCTAATTGGGTTCACCGAGCAGATAATTGTATACATACTTACTTCATACAATCTCAGGTTTATTATTTTAGTTAGCAAGCAACTTATCGTCCACGGCTTTAGTATCCAATCCTTCCGCACCATCTCTCACTTCCAGAACCTACGTCCAGGTACGGTACATCAGCTCCATTCCGCTGGTCAATCGCAGCTGCCTTACCTTGGCTACCTCTGCCACTTGCTGGAAGTAGTTTAGAGAACTAGCATGAAGAGTCATCAATTCCATAGGGGCTCCACTTGGTGCCCTAATCATCACATTGAAACGTCAGTATACGTGGGTATATGAAAGGCTAAATTGACTCACCAATTGATTAATATCAAGGGATACGATATACGTCCATCTTTATGTTTCTAGGTAACAGTGCGCACCAGTCAGTTGGGTCTTGGTTATCCGTATGGGTTTGAACTTACCAATTCGTGAGAAAGCAGCACATAACGAGGATGATTCTCTGGTAATTCTGCGTACAAGACGACAGGAACTCAGAGATTAATCTTTCGAATTTTTTTACTGTGTAACTTGTGAACTTACCCTCAGCTATCTCTTCAATTGACTGATCCTCGAATTCTTCCTCTACCGCCATTGATAAACTGGCTTTAACGATTTTGACTGGACGTTCATCGCATTGGTCGTCAGTACACGAGGATCCATCTTCTACCCTTCACAAACAGTAACCCTGCGTGATAGTTTAGCACATTGTTACCCACCTGAAATGGCAGCTGTTCCTTTTCTATTCGTGAACCTGAACTTCTTCAAGGCTGCAATGACATCCTGGGGTATATCGACTGTTCTGGTGGACTAGGAAGAGTGCAAGAGATTAGGTTGTGGGCGTACAAGAAGGCGTTGGTAGGAGCTCACCATTTTGGCAAGATTGTCGATCACTGAAACACCTGTGGTCCTTGTTTTCTCTGCTGCTTAGGCTATATGAATCATCTTGCTTTGGTCTGACTGCTGTCTGTTGTTGTCGTTATCGCTCGGTGGCACTGACTCTGACAACGTCATACCGCCGCTTAAATGGGTGACATGAATATAATTGCCGATGATCCGCCGGATAGGCTAAACCGGGTAACTGACAGTTACAGTTAAGTGTCTGTCTCAATCTCAATTCCCCCATGTCCCTCCCATGTTGTTGCTTCATCCTCCTCTTGATCTCTTTCGCCTTGTACACGTTCATCACATATCAATCACACCACTACCTTCAAGCATCACTCGGATATCATACCATAGAACATAGACTATACATTATAGACATATACAGCGTGACAGATCATCTCTCAGTCTGTTCGACACGATGGCACTAGGCTGGCTGCTTAAACCCATAGCTCTAGCCTCCACTTTGGCATTATCGACCCTGGGTATATTATCTAGGAAATACCAGCGAGCGAGATTCTACTACCATCTCACATTGTATGTATCAACGCTGGGGGCGTTGAGTCTGTGGGGTGTGGTGGTCAGTATTTTAGCTACTGTAACTGGACAAGTGAGTCTTTGCCACCTGACGACTATCGCTCAGCGGTTGGGTATACCCAATCAAGCAAGATGTGTACCTGTGCTTTATGCTGATAATGTTCATGTAGCGGTTGAACATCAATTACCTCGTTGCCCGGTCATTCTACCTCACTTGTTCACCTGCCGTGGGAATAACATTCGATGTAGAAGGTGAAGAACATTTGACGGGGCTGTTGACTGCTAGAGGAGGGAAGGAACAGAGTGCAGTCTTGGTAGGGAATCATCAGAGGTTCGTTATAAATGAGCTTTAGCTGGTGTATGACCACCAAGACCAAGTCAGCTGATCCTAGTAATAAACAGTTTCCTCGATATACTTTACCTAGGGAGGATATTCCCTAAAAGAGCAGCTATAATGGCTAAACGTGAATTGAAATATACGCCTGGCTTAGGACAGTTTAGTAGGTTCATCTTCTGCTCCAACCCGGATATCCATTCAGGCAGCTGATATTCCTATCTTGGATTCTAGTGTCACTGTCCGGAGCGGTATTTGTGAATCGATCTAATCGAGTCGACGCCATGGCTGCTCTGCAAGCCGCCGGAGACGATATGAAGAAGAAGGGGGTGAGTGATTCTGCATCATGAGCTCGTTTGCTCTCAGTAGTCCGTACAGGAGGACTGGGTAAGCTGATATGGTGTACTTCCACAGGTATCGTTATGGGTCTTTCCCGAAGGTACAAGATCATCCTCAGCCGAACCCGCCTTACTCCCCTTCAAGAAAGGTGCCTTCCACTTGGCTGTACAAGCCCAAGTGCCCATCGTTCCTGTAGTGGTAGAGAACTACCACAGGTTGTTTGATGGGAGAACCCGGTTTGAGAACGGCAAATTGAAGATCAGGGGTAAGTCTTGTTTATAATTCGGCACATTGGTGTAGGTGGACATACTGATTGTTTGTTTTCTGTTGGCAAATAGTTTTGCCTCCTATACCTACTGTTGGACTCACTGCGGATGACGTTACCAGGTTATCGGAAGATACTAGGGAGAAGATGTTGGAGACTCTCCGGGAGATATCTGAACCTGGACATTCATCTGATGCCAAACATGAACCCGCAGTAGTAGGGCAACCTGAATCTGAACCTGGTATACCGAAACAGAAAGAGAAGGAGCATGTTGAAGATCGAGAGAAAGGTACAATACATCTCGCGATCAAGAAATCATCCAACTCTGATTCAGAAGATGTTATGAGTAAGAGTGGAAATGAAAGTACGGAAGATGAAATGGATGATGATGCCGTTTTGCTTCGTAAACCCAAACCCAAATTTACCAGTGATTCTTGATTTCCTTTTCTTTTCCTATGTGTCTTATCTTGGTTGATGGTAGATTGTAGAAGGGTCTGTACATCAGTGTGTATGTATGCATATATGATTGAGGGTCTGTCATTGTCATTGCCATCCAGAATCTGGAGTCTTACTGAGCGGTGATGAGCAGTGCCACGTGTCGAAGTGTTGGTGGTGATTGATTGACGCATCATCCATTCGCGTACTCGTTAGATGGAACAATGACAACAGGTGAAATGGTATTGACCATCTTCGTTACCTACTTTTCCACATATCATCAGACCACCACCATATACCTCTTCTTCATCTATCACGCTGCTGTCTGCCCCCTCAGTATACCCCACTTAATTGTCAGAATTAAAAGTAGAATTGACCAGACAAGATGGCTATGGCTCCTCCCCGGAAGGGTATGTGTTGGATCTCTCTCGTTCGTCCAGGCAGTGTCAAACAGAAGCTGATCAGACATCTGTCGACTCCCTTGTATCATATTTGCCGAATCCATCTATCTTCATTCCTCTCCTGTTTCCATCCACGTCTTCGACATTCATGATTTATCATCCCAATCACCCAACTCTTACGACTGACTTCAACCTTCCATCAAATCCCATGAATCCACTGTATTCCGTTCGAACGAGCAGGAGAGAACTACGAGCTTCGTCAACAGCTGAATTCGGAGTATCGGGAAAAACGAGCAGATGCTATCAAGAGGGTCATTGCGAATCATACAATAGGTAAAGATTGTAGTGGACTGTTCCCGGATGTCGTGAAGAATATGGTAAGTTGGTATATCATAGTGTTCTGTCATCTCCGTATCTCGAAATCCTACATCATCATAGAGATCACTTCATCTACCTCATCACATCATACAATGATATCCTGCTAATGATGATGCTGTAATGATAATAGCAAACGGACGATTTGGAACAGAAGAAATTAGTTTATCTATATCTCATGAATTACGCTAAGACACAACCTGAGTTGGTGATTCTGGCTGTGAATACATTTGTCAAGGTGAGTTAAGCCGACCCAACTTACCTTTATGCATTACCAGAATGATGAGCTGAGTGATGTTGAATAACTTGATTCAATCCGATCCAATTGACAGGACACCGCCGATCCCAACCCACTTGTTCGAGCATTGGCCATCCGAACCATGTCTATCCTCCGTGCCGAAAAAACCCTAGATTACCTGGCCTCACCTTTATCGAGATGTCTGAAAGATGATAATCCCTATGTCCGAAAGACCGCTGCGCTGTGTGTCGCCAAAGTATTCGATCTGAAACCGGAATTATGCGTGGAGTATGGGTTTGTTGAGACTTTGAGGGATTTAATTGGAGATGGGAATCCTATGGTGAGTGAATACGTACCAATATAATACAGTGTAGTCAATTATCAAGAAAGTGTTGGATTGTTGATGGACTGACTCACTGCTTGATGAACTTTACAGGTCGTAGCCAATGCTGTAGCAGCCCTCGCAGACATATATGAAGCCTCCCTCAACCTCCCTGATACTCCCCCCACCTCACCAGGAAGATCGTCACCTCCACCATCATCTAAACCCAACCCAGAACTATTCATCATCGATCCACCTACATTGACTAAATTGCTGGTAGCGCTCAACGAATGTTCCGAATGGGGTAGAATAGCGATCTTGAATACATTGGCGAGGTATAAGGCTTTGGATGAAAAGGAGTCGGAACATATCTGCGAGAGGGTGATGCCTCAGTTCCAACATGTGAACGCGGCGGTGGTTCTTGGTGCTGTTAAGGTGAGTGTAGTCAATCATCAAACGAATTTTCGTCTCATGCCGTGAAAGGGATTCTCTAATGCTGACCACAACCTTCTGCCATTATAGGTAATAATGATACATATGAAAGCAGTCACTCGAGAAGATCTGATCAAATCGCTCACTAGAAAGATGGCTCCTCCATTGGGTATGTACCAATAGTCCTACTTCTGTCTCGATATCAGTACAGTTTATCGTCTTCTTCAGTGAACGGTGTTGACTTTCTTTCTTGATCGTACAGTTACACTCATCTCCTCACCACCTGAGGTCCAATGGGTCGCCTTGCGAAATATCAACTTGTTACTCCAGAAACGACCTGGTATATTAGCAAATGAGATGAGGGTGTTTTTCTGTAAATACAATGATCCACCTTATGTCAAAGTTGAGAAATTGGATATAATGGTTAGATTGGCTAGTGAGAAGAATGTTGATACGCTTTTGGGCGAGTTGAAGGAGTTAGTTGTCGATTGTCAATCTTTATCGATATAGGTATGATAAGCTGACATCATCGTTCGCGCTCTTAGGTACGCCTCGGAAGTCGATGTTGACTTTGTGAGGAAAGCGGTCAGAGCAGTCGGTCAAGTGGCTATCAAGATTGATGAAGCTGCTGAACGATGTGTGGGAGTTTTGATGGAGTTGATAGAGACTAGAGTGAGCTACGTGGTACAGGAAGCGGTTATAGTCATCAAGGTGAGTTTACAATTTGTGTTTCGTATATGGAGTTTTGTCATCCCCTCATTCTCTTCATTGCCACACATTCGATCGATGGTTTTGACATATCGTTTCTCTTATCAGGATATATTCCGAAAATACCCACACTCGTACGAAGGTATAATTCCCACGTTATGCGCGAACCTCGAAGAACTCGACGAGCCAGAAGCCAAAGCTTCTTTGATATGGATCATTGGTGAATATGCCGAGAAAATCGAGAATGCAGATGAGTTGTTGGGAACTTTCCTAGAATCGTTCAAGGAAGAAAGTTATCCCGTGAGTATATCCGTACCTTAATTGACAGATCAGTGTTTGTAACATCAGAAGAAGCTGACTTGTACCCATCTTATCCGAAGGTGCAACTACAAACCCTCACTGCTATTGTCAAGCTGTTCTTGAAGAAACCAGATGAAAGTCAGACGATCGTTCAAAAGGTCTTACAAGCAGCTACGAAGGATTGTGATTCTGCGGATGTAAGGGATAGAGCGTATATCTATTGGAGGTTACTCTCGTCAGATCCCGCTGCTGCTAAGGTGGGTGGTTTTACGCTGTTCCTCAATGCTCATCGAAATAGTGTGATGCTGATCTACTGTTGTGTGAATATCATAGTCCGTCGTACTGGCCGTCCGACCACCCATATCATTACCTCAGACTACAGTCGCACCAGCCATACTCGAAGAACTCCTCGCTGAGGTATCGAGTTTGGCGAGTGTCTACCACAAACCTGCTGCTACGTTCATTGGTAAAGGTAGGTTAGGTGCTGAGGAAATGCAAAGACGAGCATTGGAGTGAGTTACACATTCACCTCAGATGATCATCAATCTGTGGGCATAGTCACTGATGCTACGATTTAATAGACCGGAGGAAGAGAACGCTCGAGAAAAGGCGTTACAAACCGTCGTAGCTGGTCAACAAGCAGAGAACCTTTTAGATTTCGATGCAGACGACGAGCCGCAACCATCTTCCGCTGGTGGTTCACAGTCATTGTCAATGTTGGGTAAGGGTGGTATATCATCGAGTACGATATCGAACGTTGCTAAATCGACTAACCCCTTGGACGAATTGATGGACTTGTTCTCTACTGCTTCGATGACCACTCCGGCTACTCAGCCGGTCGCTCCGAAATCTACCGTTAGTGGGATACAGGGATTGCAAGATGATCGACAAGATACGAATACTACGCATGATGCGTTTGCTGGATTGACTGGATTGGGTTCTCCTCCTCAAGGATTGGGTGATGGTAATGGTGTAACTAGTCCGGTTCAATCGCAGGGACAAGGGCAGCAGAGTGGTGGCGCTCAAGATGATTTGTTGGGACTGTTCTAGATGGGTGTTTGTACATACATCGCATGAGTATGGGTGATTGGAGATATATATGGTGTATATAGCCCATGCTCTTTTGATATCTGACATGATAATGATGATGCTTATAGAATGATATGTGAGTAGTTGTGCCACAATTGCAAGTGATGAAGTGATGCAGTGATCAACCCGCCGGTTAGCGTCCGTTAAGGTTTAGAAGTGCAGTGATGTATCCGGTTGATCATCCTATCATCCCACCTCTGGGTATACACAGATATCCATCCCATCTACCATCTACTATCGATATCCTATCCTTCCCATCTCACGTTGTTTCTATTCTGTTCATATCATCTCTCCTAGATATTACCTTTGGGCTCATTGGAATCGTATCATACTTTTACCCCACTCCTTTCCTCATTCTTGGGTTCATAACGGTGACAAACGTTGATCATTCAAATGCAGACGCAGACGCAAACATAACATCGCGTCATCCTCCTCACACTCAACATAGTTTCGCCGCTTTCATTTCAGCTTTGGACTATCATTACATTGGAAAGCAACGAGAGATCACGATCACGACTATCGCATCTCCACACGATAATACATACTTTTTTGTTATAATTGACAGATAGAAGACTCAGGTGAGTGACATGACATAGCTTTGCACTGTTCATCCGCAGTATCCAATGTAAACCACACTACTACCGGTGTAAAGAGGAACTTGTACATCATGTATCACACCTTTGTCATGACCGAGCTGACTTTATATCTATGTAAAATAGCCTAGACTAGACTAGACTTGCACACGAATCCTTTCATTTCCCTTTCATCCTCTGTCTCTCTCATCCGGTTTTATGGTCGGTGATTCAATACATACCATACCATGACATCTTCTGCGTCAGAACCACTACCGCCTTCGTCAATCACCACAATCGCAACTATGTTGGATGTTGGTGAAGCCTCACAGAGTAAGAGTATAAGTAATAATGGTTCTGCGGATGGATCAGATAGAGGGAGATCACCCATTGTGAGTTGTCCAAATCCATCTATCCCGCACATGCTCCCTTGCTGTTTATTTCGGTGCTAAAACGGTCTTGTACGGTTTGACATGATAGATGAACCCCGCAGCACACCTAGAACATCTCCGTTCGTCCTCTCGGACTCCCACTTCTGCAGAGATAGATGCAGTTATAGCTGCTGCTATGGCTAATGCCCCGCCTCCTGTACCTGTACAACCTGAGTTTCCAGAAAGTGAGTCCAAACCCATTCATAAGCTTGTGGTGCTCTTGCTGACTGTGAACATAATAGCGAGTATAAATAGATCTGTTACACCGCTCATGACGAATCTGTTACCTTCTGCTGTGGGCGTAGATGGGAGAGTAAACTTGTTTGTAGGCAATGTAAGCTACTCTACACATTTCGTTCATTGTAGATGTCGTTGCCTAGCTGACTCGCACTTTTTCATTGAAGCTACCATATAGAGTACGTTGGCAGGATTTGAAAGATCTCTTTAGAAAAGCTGGAACAGTGTTACGAGCAGACGTGAGCTTGGGACCGGATAACAGGAGTAGGGGATATGGGACTGTCTTAATGGGAAGTAGGGAAGATGCCGCTCGAGCGATAGGTGAGTCGCTGCTTCTCCATCATGACCTTGATACACTGTTCAGATATTCCCTTGCACATCTTCCAGATCGCTACAATGGATACACTTGGCAAACACGTACACTCGAAGTACGACCTGATCGTTTACCACCCGAATACGAACCTCAGACTCATGCACCTCATCCTCATCGTCCGGGAGTATTCCCATATCACTCGAGTGGACATCCTCCCTTCCCCATGTCCGGTCATCTAACTCCGCAATCCAATTGGATACCAGGTCAAGGACGCCCTCCTTTCCCGGGTCATACAGGCTCTCATGGATTGCTCGTACCGGGATTAGGACCTAGTCCGGTCGCTCCTCCAATGACATTAAGTGGATCTTCACCCATTCCATCTTCTCAATCACCTTCATCTATATACCCTTCTTTATCCCTTCCACTCAGCGTACAGAATACTGGCGGTCATGGTCATCATGGTGGACAACCTTATCCACCATTGGTAGCTTCCCCTCTTGCAGGATCGTTGTCAGCAGGTACCACACCCAATACGCATACTTCACCTGATCCTAATCCTACTATACCTTTACCGAGAAGTACCTCGCCAAACCCCAATCCTACATCTCGTCCAACATCAAGTCACAGTAAAACCACTTCGCCAGCTAAGGGAGATCGAGCTCCTCCACCAGGTACTCTAGGCCCATTGCCCCCTCCACCATTCGCAGCTATCAAACCGATTGTCTCGCCCACAACGTCCAATCCAGGACTTGCGCCGTCCGCTTCGTCCGTCAGTGCAGAAAGCTTAGGTCCAAGTCCACCGGTTATCCCCCGCGTGCCGATCGCTCCCATACCTCAACTTGAGGGTTTGGCACATCAGGGTCTGGGTCTGGGCCCACCAGAGACTCTGCATGATAGGGTGATCTTCGTTTCTAACGTGAGTATTCAACTGAACCCTTTGAATGAGATCTAGGCTAAGTGGTCTTCCCTATCGAATATATAGTTACCTTTGTCTATACAGTGGCAAGACTTGAAAGATTTGCTTCGACCAGCAGGAACGATCATTAGAGCGGAGTGAGTAAGACCGTCATTTACGAGAAGGATTTTGACAATCGGTCTGATGCTGACGGGACTATTCAGCGTCGCTACCGATGCTCATGGCCGACCTAGAGGTTTCGGTACGGCTCTATTCGCTTCTGAAGGCGATGCAGCTAGAGCAGTGACGATGTTCAACGAGTGAGTTCAACAGAAAATGCTGAACCTACAGAATTGCCGCTGACTTCGAAGTATAGATTGGAAATTCAAGGTCATTGTATACGCGCTCATCTCGAACGGGACTCGATGACCGAGCATTCTCACTCTAATGGACCATCCCCCGGTCGAGATGCTTCAGCTCTAGGATTTGCTCATACTCAGACACCTCCGCAGTCGCATGAGCCTTCCATTTCCGCAACACCGCCGGTACGATCGAATTGTGACTCGGCTGAGGTCTTGGCACCTATAGATACTTCTGCTGGACCTGCTGCGACGCCACAAAAGAGCGTGGAGAGCTCCCTTGCAACGAAATTACCTTGGAGCTTGAACACATCATTACAGCATCAGACACCTGGTCGGCCTGGACCAGGACCGGGTCCAAATCATCAAACTCCAGGCAAACATCAACATACACCTAATTTCCGTCAACTTCATCATCCCGGACCTATCTCAATGCCACCTTTCCCGCCCATGCAGAACGACAATCCCTTATCACCTTTGCAAACCCGTGGTCTACCACCCATGACTCCCTCGATGCCTGGATTCGTGTTCAACGCTCCTGTCTATCCTGAAACTCCACCTATCCATCATGGATTTGGTGGGATGTCGAACGATAACTTTGGACCTTTCTCACCTGGTATACCTGTGACTTCACCTAACGCATTTGGTTATAATCCCTTTTCCGCACCTGGAGCACCGATCAGATTCCCTCAATCTCCTCATCCACATCAGTATCAGGGAAGTGCGGTGTTGGGCACACCTACGACTCAGTCTTTCCCCATTCTCAATGGTAATCAACAATCACAGGGGAGTATATCGCAGACTCTGAATCAGGATTATTTCCCACCGATAGGTATGGCTAATAATATCCCTGATACACCTACCCCGAAATTAAGTGGGAGAGCATCTGTTGGAACGGCAAGTAATAATAGTAGTAATGGGAATCCATTGAATGCGAAAGAGAGATTAGCATCAACTGCATCTCAAGATGAAGCTTTGATAGAAGCTGCGAATAATTTGACTTTAGATGGAAATAGAAAAGAAAGTCCAGATAGTCCAAGTGAAATGAGAAGGACTTTAACTAGTAATAGTAACAGCAATAACAATACTCACTTACAAGCTGGAGATAAGAATGATAACGATGATGTGAAAGGTAGGATAAGTCTTGATGGGAAAAGACCCACCTCGTTGTTGGATCCTACGACGAGTTTGGGCAAGGGGGATATCAGAAGAGCCAGCTTTGATGATTCGACGAGATGAGGTTGAATTGTAATCATATTGTTCTGTTTTGTTTGGGCTTGTTGAGTGCTTGGTATTTAGGGTATAAAGTGTTTTTGGTTTTTCGGTTTCGATTTAATGATCAACAATCTTGTTTTTCATTTCTTTCATTTTGATCCTGATGGAAATTTGATTAGAAATCGCATCGCATTGCTATAGCTTAGCTTAGCTTAGTGTTTTTATATTGGTTATATGTTATCAAAGTATATTATGTATCATGCACATGCATCTACTTCAATATGGTGTGTATCGATGACTATTCCTCATATACATTCTGGATTCTATCCTTCAAGGTATACAACTATGCTTTCTATGCTAGGTATCACTGACTATGCCAAGATTTCGAATCATCTTCTTACTCTACTCTATTTGTTCAAGGTAAGGTGAATCAATGTCTTCCTGCACGTTCTTGAGTGACGTCTTTCACTGAATGACGTACAAGCAAAAGTAGAAAGGTCAGCAAATAATTCAAGATGAGATGTCTGCTCTTTGGTGATTTATGACAAATGACATCAAAGATATGTACTCACGTTTATAAGCTGGATCCCACCCACTGGAGGTATTAGGATTTTTCAACAGTGGATTAGGAGAAGTGTTGGTAGTCGATCCCAAAGATGTATACCTAAATGTGATATTGAAAACGAAAATCAACATCAACATCAACATCAACATTTTAGGTCGTGGTAGAGATAGACTCCGACCGACTCACCCTTGATCGTACAATGTACAATACGGCACGTTCAACTCCAATAGGAAATCCCATACGTCGGAATATGTCCAATGGAGTATCGGGTGGACTCTTAGGAATTGAGGCCATGATGGATCGGTGGGTGCGAGTACATCTACGTCTGTCGGGAAGGAAAAAGTTCACTTATGATATTAGCAAGAGCCCACAGAGATGAATATTGACATGTAACAATCAAAACTCGAATTTGATCTCTTGAAGAAAAATTGGTACAATTTTTCCAAAGTACCTTGAAACGTATCAGATCACGGCCAACATCGACACTCACTATCATTCGGATCACCTTTCCTCGTGCCTACCAAAACGCTCCTACACCCTTTCCCACCTTTATTCAACCATTCTTCCAAAGCTGATTTCATACCTCCTCCGAACCTGTATAAATCCAATTTGTATTTCTTCGTACAGTCTATTACGAATTCGTCCAATTCCGGGAATGGGTTGGGAGCAGTTATGTAAATACTCCGTATTGGGGGGTAGGGAAGAGATGATTCGGATTCAGAAGGTTGATGATGTGTTGCGTGTGTTGATGATGATGAAGGTTGGTCATCTATAGGAGGAGGGGGAACGACGGGTTCGGAAGATGATGAAGATGGGGTCAAAGGAGGTTGGGAAGTCGAGGACGAGGACGAGGACGAGGGTATCTGGATGGATTCATCTGGTTGAGGGAGGAGAGAAGCTTGGCATGCGTTTGTATGGCGGGCGTATAGGACAGCAGCATAAATGTGTAGTAGTACAGTACCTATATGACAAGCAGAGTATCAACCAGAGCCATTGGTATTGATGTTTAAATTGTTAAGGCGCAGGAGACTAGTCACTAACAGTCTTTACCGCCGTTAAACGACATAGCTACGGATTCTTCTCTACATATGTACATCATGATTTTAGCTATATAAGAATTTTGTATAGCAATCAATAACGCAATAACAGCGACTCACCCTAGCTTGCTCAACACCGTTTCTATCAATACCAAAGCCTCTTTCACCAATCCACCTAATCGATCAGGTTTCCCAGCTCTTTCCAGCACATTGAGCAGGGTTTGTGGATCGATCAACATGTTGGTTGATACGAGTTTGTGCTTCGTGATACGCCCGTGTGACTTGCGAGTCACTTTACAGATCTGCTATCGTTAACAGAGATGAATCTCCCTCTGCGATTGATGACGACCATCCATCTATCACTCATCTGACCGTTGATGTGTTTGATTTGCGTTGGTAATCTCGAACAAGATCCATGCCATCAAAGCGGAATTGGCCGATCAACGGCGATATCCGCACGCCTAACGTTGGATACCTTCGCGCGCCTTAAATTTCCCGTATGAATCCGCCCGTCATTGTGTGGTTGCACGAGTTAGCACCTGTACACAAAGAAACATTTATTCACCACTGCTCATCCTCATCTTCTAGCTTATTCTGCATCCACCTCTACTCCAAGCACATCCGCGATACCTCATCAGCACAGCTCGAGCATAAAACGAGATGGCTACTCGACTGTAGGCGTTATACACCTTAAGCCATAGAGGATTCAGGCCAGAATGGCATCTTCTTCTGCCGGTCTCGAACCCGGTCCATCCTCTTCGACTGATGGTGCCAACGCCAATCTTCCCATACAGGCATCAAGTTCGGCTGCACCCTCAGTGATAAAGGGAGGAAATCCGCAGCTGAGTGATGAACCATGGTTTGCCTATCCCACGCCAACTCCCGAGCAGATAGAAGATGAATTACCACCTTACTTCGAAGGGGAGAATATACCGTTAGGTCTGCTTTTAGATAGACTAGTCAGGAAAGGGTATGGTGATTTGAGGTATCTGCTAGCTGAAGTGTGAGTGAACAAGGAATTTCTTATGGTGCATCACGCCAAGGGCGAGTTTTGCTCATGATTTCGAGTAGATTACCACCATTATCGGCCAAACATAAACCAAAACATATAATAAACTATGCGACTGCCACCCGACAAGCATTATTGAAATACTTAGCGGTACTTAGATGGAAGAATGCCGTTGATATCCCATCCACCTATCACCCTTCTTCCTCTTCATCCGGTACGACTGGCCAGCAGGGCAACAACAACAACAACAACAACAACAACAACAACAGCAACAATAATAACCAAAATGGAACAACCAACTTTCCTACCCCTCATTCCAACGGCGATGATACCTCACCACCATCAATCTTATCAAATAACAAGGGAAAGGGAAAGGCCTACTCGGCAGGGGGAGAGGGTCCAGGAGAAGAAGTGACTGTTAAAGGGAAGGTATCAGATTCGAGGAGATTAGCGCAGTTCATGGAACATCAGAACAAACAGCATGACGACGCTGTCATCCATCTCAAACACGTTACAAAACTGGTTGAATCTTTAAGGTATGTCGGCTACGTTTTTGTTGTTCCGTCGATTTGAAGCAGGAAGCTGATAAGATACCTTGATCGTATAATAGAGAACGTAATCCCGATTTACTCACTGCTTTATCACTCCTTACCACCGGAACTTACCAGCACCTCTCAACCATCATAACAGAACCTTTCATCCCAAAACCCCCTTCAACCAATTCGTTCATCTTATCACTCCTCAAACGCCTGAATCGTCATATCAAATATAGATTACGCTGTGTAGATTACCTACCCCCTGATCTGGTCGTAGAGGGAATATCAGATGGACAAGTCTACCTTCGTGGAGGCGGTAAAAACGGATGGAAAGCGAGGATGACAATTGTGGGGTTTGGAGAAGATTCTAAATGGTGGTTGACAGGCGTAGAATGGTGTTGGCGTGATACACGAAAAGGAGTTTACGATCCTGGAGGTGATTCAGAAGAAGGAGGGGAAGGCAAGAAATTTGTAGGTGAAGAAAGGCAGAGTATTTTGGATCTAGCGAATTTGGAGATATTACCGCCTAGAGAAGTGGATATACAGCGGTTTTACCAGCAGGAAGAGAAAGGGATTGAGGTTGAACCGCAGACAGTGAATATAGCTGCACCTGATGAATCAACTACAACGAAATCTATGGATGTCGAGTTAAAAGACCAAAAACCGAAGAATACAGTGGTGGATGCACCTCTTGTGAGGATATATAATTTTTTGCGTGAGTTATTTAAGTTGAGAAATCCATTTGAACATAGAATCAGAAGCTAAACCGAATCTTTAATAGAGCATCTTTCGTTGTCATATCAACTGGAAATACTCTTTTCGCAAGCCATGACTTTGAGTCAGGGTAAATGGAGGAATCAACTACGAGTGGAGATAGATCGAGAGAATAAGACCTTGAAGGTCAAATACTGGGTGTGAGTTGACGCACCTAAAAACTAAAAGACGTGGGTTCTATGCTGATTTCGTGCGTTAGTCGTCCACGTCCCGCTGTTATACCCCAACAACCACAGCAAGCAGCAGTAGGGAAAAGACCTGCTCCAACTGCCAATCTCAATGCCGCTCGAACTCCCCTTGTGGGAGGCGTGCTGAGTATCACTCTCGGTGAGAATGGCCCACGGCCAACCGAAACGGACAGTATACTAGGTGACGTATCTTCCGGCGGATTGATACCGAATGAGAGAATTCTAAGACTTCAGTTAGGGATGAAATGGGAAGTTGGAGAATTGGGTGTTGGGGGAGGATTGAAACTAGGGGATGTTATGGATGCAACAGCATTGAACGTAGTACGTAACCTCAGCTTCTAAAGGAGCTCTTTCGCCAAGTCATGGCTGATCGTTCATCTATCTTAGGATCCTGCCTCTTTGGATATGGAGAATCTCCTGATGTCGTCCGCTCGAGCCCATGCCGCACATCTCACCAGAGTCCAAGCATCATCGTTAATCTCATCCCCCAAATTCATATTGTCACTACTAAATTCGCCTTCCCTACAAGAATCCGAAGATCAAACTTCCTCGCGTCCACTCACACTTCGGATACCCCTCCCCTCTCGACAGCGTATATCGAGCTTACTCATCGGTGTATCGGCATATAATGGGTATATTGAAATTGAGGATGATGGTAGTATAGGGGATGAAGCTCGAGCAAATAGGGTGGAATTGGCAACGAAGAGCATCAACGACGGTAAGACTAGATTGGTGGATGATATCGGTAGATTGACGGTGGCTGTGAGTGTCACTTTGCCTAGGAGCGCCGTGCTATAAACTAATACCTCGTGGAACTAGGTTGTAATGGAAAATCTGGAAGATCAAATGAGACAATCGGGCTGGAAACCTATCCGCAGACTTGCATTGCGTTCTCAGGGTGAGTGACAGTAAACCAAATGAGAAGTGCCGGACTGATGCAGCTTGTACGCATTTCAGATCTCGCAAAAGTCCAGTTGCATCCGGCTACGACGATCCTTATCCCATTGCCATCGACCTCATCACATTACTTCGTCACTAAAGTAACCCAAGGTGGTCTAGCGTTCGAACTGCTTAAAACGATCAAAGTTCCGATCGAAAATGGTTTGGGCGTAGGTACGAAAGCTGCTGTAGGGGATAGGATACCGTTGGATTTGGAGAAGTTGAAAGCAAGAAGGCAGGATAAAGATGAAATGACTGCATCACCGTGAGTACTGCACATGAGACTATTTCGAGAGAACGTCACCGATCACTGATTTGCCGCATCACAATCCAGCTTCGAGATCGGTAACAAAGATTTGAGAGAGCTATATATCTTGTCAAAGTGAGTAAATGCCTTACTCAGAGTAAGGGACGAAGGTTGTTTACTGATTTCTTCACGTCGTCAACAGCGCCCTCGTCGCCCAGACACTCATCGAGCAACAGTTGAAAGAACGTAATATCCCTTTTAACGCTCAATACCCTCCGACCTCTGGTCCGGGTGCTCCTCGTTCGTCATCGGCTTTAGCAGGGATGGTACCTACCATATGTGTGGACGTCGGGGACCTCCTGAGAGATGGCAAAACAGGCGCCGCTGCTGATGTGGCTATGCCCAAGGTTGGTATGCAAATTGAGGATTGGTGGAAAGGTGGGCGATGCGAAGTGAGTTTTGAGATGCCCCGCTATTGCAAACGTATGCTGATTGATACTGGGAACAGGTCACAACGATTGTTCAACTTCGTCAACAATCTTCCATGTCGCAAACCTCTACTCCTACCACTTCCCAGCCGCATTCGGAAGATATCTCTTTCGACCCTGCTTCGTCGATAGTCAAGTTCAGAGCGAAGGACATCGAGAGATGTGTACCTGCATTTTTGGAACAATGGGAGAGGTTGAGCAAGGTTATCGTTGTAGCTGGAGAAGGTGAGTGTGATTTGCTTTGATGTGATCACAATACCTGGTCTCGTTTTGTCCATGTGTTGTACTATTAACTTTGGTAGAGATGCTGATTTCCTTGTGTCCTGATGTAGTCAATCGACTGAACAAGCTCGCCGAGTTTAGAGATATCAAAATGCTTTCATTCGATTTACGTACCGCTACACTATCATACTCCAAGGGTTATAACGCATCTATCACCTACATTCCTACCAATGACTCTTACCAAGTCATCCTATCTACCGATCATACATCCACATCACCAGCCTTCGAAACCGACTCTCCCTCCCCGGTTCAGAAAGAAAGACATAACCCTCATGAGAAACTATCACAATTGCTCAGTGCCCGATTGACGGAACTTGCTTCCCAACCTTTAGAAAGTAGGGGATCGATAGGAAAAGAGTTTTTTGGTCTGTTGAAGAATACTTTACCGTTCTTTGAGCAGGTCGATAAGTTGGAAAAGAGGAATTGGAATTTGTTGATCATGGATTTGAGGAATTGGAGGATCGTAAGAGATCATGAGAGTAGAAGGTACGTCAACTCTTTTATCTCGTATCTCCTATCAAACATCTATACTGTAGCTGATTGTGATAATTCCGCAATCCTAACTTGATTGGTATGTCTTGCAGATACGCTCTTGATATAATCCTCATTCCTTCTTTAACACATTACTTGATCCAGTCATCTTCCAAACCCCGTGGACCAGATCAGAGAATAGTAGACATAACAGGCAAATTAAACGAATTACCCTTGACTAAGATCATACCTAAAATGTTCGACAATTTCAAAGAGCAACAACACACACCATCAGGTGGGAAAAGAGAGATACCACCTTTGATGAAATTGGACAAGAACAAAAGCATGTTATGTAAAGTCGATTTGATCGAAAGTGTTCTGGAAGGGTTCTTGAATGAGGTTGATCTGGTAATTGGAGTGAAGAAAGAATAATCGTTGAAATGTAATGTGTATAATAGTATGAGGTTTCCTTTTACTTCAATTGGGTCAAGGGTTAGAGGCAAACGATGTGGTGTTTAGATAGCATAGCATTGTTCGTATTTGTTCAGTACGAGAAGCATGACGAACATGCATCAAATGTATTTGTGATCAATCGATACACTTCGTGATTAGTTCAAATAGACATCAATCCATCAGATTAGCCATGTCCACGATTAAGCTCTCTTGAACCGCTGTAGATCCACAAAATTATAGGAAGTCGTGAATGTCAGTATGCAAGCCCAAGAGCCGCAAAAGCACGAATCTTAGTCTCTATCGTTCACATGTCATCAAGACTGATTATAATCGCCGAGCAAGCAACTTCACATATTCATATACATAAACACATATTTTATTTTCATCCCGGATATAGATAACGATATGACATCCAAAACATAGGGAATCGCGGATCGACATTACAAGATGCCCGAAAAAAGGGGGAAGAGCGAAAACAAAAAGGTGGAAAGTAGATGATAAAACCACTTCATTACATACTATTCGTCCTCTGGTTTGAATTCGGCCACGACCAAATGGACGAGCACTATCCGCAATCTCATCTTCATCCTCATCCCAATTCAAATTAGTCTGTACAGTGACCGACGTCTCATAGCCAATGACAAATACTGTTCTTGTTGTTCCCAAGCTTGTACAGATCATTATTGTTGCTGAGAGAACGATTGAGGGTATTGTTGTTTAATTCTCGCTTCGGTATAATCACGCCATTGTTGAGAGGTGTTACCTAGACCATTGGGTACAGGTTGGGCAACGCCATTGAGATTCTGCTGCAATGACAGAAAGCGTTGGTTAACACAAGTACCCCGATACGAGCGATGACATCACTACTCACCTGTCCATTCACCGGTTGAGCTGTCTGGGGAGTAGGTAGCCCAGCGATTGGTCGACTACTCAAGGCAGCAGCTACGTTCACAGGCGCAGGTCTAGGCTGAGCTTGTACCACGGGAGTCGATGAGGAAGAAGCGTCATTGCTGTTGTTGGTAGAAGTGGCTTTGGCTCTCGTTGCGATTTTCGGCTGTTCGACCATCGGCCTTTCAGTCCATTCATCATTATACGTCGGATCCAACTCTTCAGCCCTACGAGATCTCTTCAAAGCCCTGGCATCTCTTTCATCAACATCATCATCCGCCTCGTACTGTTCAGCAGCGGGGACCTCGTTCAACCTCCTCTTCTTGGGGATGCCGTTGATATGGTCCGATAGGAGACCGAACACCAAGGTGTTGGCAGAGACGTTACCGGGTACGTGTGTCCGGATCATCGCTCGCATCTTCCCAATCTCCTGCGCAAGTGATCTGACGGATAGGAAACCCATTCGACTGTAAATGAGATAGCCGCTGAACCAGAATTCTGCCATGAGGAAAAGACAAAAACAGGATATCAGCACAGACTGCCATGTAACGTCTTTTCGAATAGTGGACGATATTAACGTAATCAGACTTACCGACTGGCGCAATACGAGTGGTCGTTGTGGTACCGAAAGCTTCATCAAAGTGGTTGTAAGCGATGTTGATGAAGATCGATAAAGCCAATGAGACACGGTTCTTAAAGTCTTGATCAGGCTGGCAGGTGGCAAGAAGCATTAGCATTAGACAATCACTGGTGAAAACGCCAAGCGGAAGCTACACTCACAGCATCACCTCGAGCAACGAAATTCTTCAGAGCTGTCGCTCCAGGGGTCCAGATTTTGTTGGGACTACTTTCTCGAGCGGTAGCGACAAACCCGAGCAAGTTTTGGAATATTCGACCTCGGTTTGTGACCCAGTTAAGCTGTTTACCTAACGTCTCATCGGCGGTGACGTATTTCTTGATGAGTTCACCTATCCAATCGGGCCATGGTCCACCATGTGCTTGTAGTTTCTCGGCGGTAGATAATTGAACACCCAGTTGTACACGTTCTGATTGATCAAGAAGAAGTATCATGGTCAGCCCGATTGAGACGTACGAAAGTTAGGGAAATACCAGTGGAAATTTGACTTGACTCACGGAAAACGTCCCTCTGCTGTATATCAGTCATATCATAGTACTCCACAGCGGTCATTTGAATAAGGTCAAATTGGGTTTTCAGATCTCTCGGTAATTGTTGACCCCTATGACCCGCAAACTTGTTATACCAGTACTTCTGTCTGGTATTGGGAGATTCGAAGGGGATCTTGCCGTCCATGAACCATAGGATGGAAGTACATCGCTGCTTCCCGTCGATGCAAACATGAGTGGTGTTTCCTGCTTCGTCCTTGGTAACGGCGAAGATGATTGGAGGGACGTAGTAGTTCTGCAGCCCGCATTCATGGTCAGTATGCGTCTCGCTAATTGGACCGAAGAGATTACGTGGATGATGTGTATGCTATGTGTCAAGCGAACAGTGAGAAGGTATACTCACCATGAAAAGAGATTGGATCAAGAGCATCATCTTCGGCTCGGACCATACGACATCTCGCTGATAATCCGGATCAAGTTTGACATTGCCAGTATGGATCATATCTGTGCAAAGAATGATATCAGCTCAGATCCGTAATGACAAAATGCTAACCACAAACAGCTCTCTGAAGCGGTGGGCAGTCCCCATAGCGATGACAGGTAGTTCGGAACGTAACGACTCGGCTTTACTTACCGTGTAGAGTCTTGGTAGATAACATGATATTATGAGGTTTACTCATCTGACCTTTAATGATCTCGGCACTATTAGGTGGACCTTTCTTCTTTGGCTTCTTATCAACTTCATCGTCGTCTGACAGCTCGTCGAAGAGATCATCGATTTCCGAGTCGTCAGAGAGCGCACCAGCGGCGGTATAGTTGACATTGGTCGAAGATCGTTTAGGAGGCATCGTCGGAACGAGAACAAAACGAAAAGGTTCAATTATCAGATAGTCGAAGATTTCAGTTAATGTTGGTGGTCCGGTGCGAAAGTGACGCGTTACTACCTCAGACATCGCGTGAGCTCAAGTAAATCAGGAACAAAGAAATCAAGACAACTTACTTGATCAATTCAAAAGGTATATTTGGACTTCAAACAATATGTCAAAAGGGATTGTATAAAGGATGGATGGTAAAAAGAGTTATAAAAGTATCAGAAAATAAAGAAGAAAGAAGAAAAGTGGGAAAGGGGGGATTTCTCATTTTTTTAAAGATAAAAAGGGTATCTACTTATATCTTAGAATGAAAAAAACCTCCACTTGTACTTATCCTGGATGATTTGCCAATTTTTTACCTTTTTTTTCACATCCCCCATTTTTAGAATAAGTGCCTGAAAGGTGTGTAAGCCTGGCTGGAACATCCAAGTGATCTCATTCAGCTTTGATGCCTTGGTATTTTTGGGGTGATACATTAGTTCAGGTCCAAACAACACATACCTATATGCATGGCTGCTTTACTCCACATAAAAGGATACATACAATAGAGGACAAAGCCAAGTAAGCTTGACCTCTTGTCACGATGATCTAACTAAGACCTCAGTAGACGGCCTTAATCGTATAGGAGACGGCCTAAGTAGGCGAGCAGATGATAAGAGGACGACGGATGATATACTAATCTAACCGAAGTATATAAGAGATGAACAACTTCGTTGGTACAAGCAACGAAATCGTTCAACTAACCGGATATCGTTGAGACTTATACGATATCCTAGCTAAAGAAACGAAGTACTCAGCTAGACAGGTAGACTTCCAAGGGGACAATAGAGATGTAGCCTTGAGGAGATACTGAAGTACGAAGTGATATCGTGGAATCAATAGTAAGACAAGACAACAATTGAGAATTCATGAGGGGAATCATCATGAATACGAAATTAGAGAGGATATATATATCTAACTATTGTGAAAGTCCAATGTCCATAGTAGAAGTTGAATGAACGAAGTTGAGTGATATCTACAATAAAACCTATCCTTCTCCTATATCCTACTATCTCCATATTCTACCAACGATATCGACCGATATCGTTGTCCTAAAACCGAGGTCGTTATCCATTACGTAAATCCCTATACCAATAACCTTGTCGTGGAGGTAGCCGACATGACACCTCTTGACTTCTTGGTGCATGACTATAAGTGGTGAAAGGAGGGTGGAAGTCTTGGGTAGCTTCTTAAAAGTGGGGGAGTGCAAGGAGGTAAATGCATGGCTCAAATGATGAGTCTCTAGACTGTGAAAGATGAACTGAAGGAGGTGTAGAGGGATCAATAGTGGACATACATTTTTGGTGATGATGGTGCACTCAGGAGTGGTGATCAAGTACTCATGCATGGCAAGTTCATTGTTATCCTTTCATTTGCGATATCCCGAGCAGAGCAGGGTAGAAGAACGACGAAAGGACATTCAGAATCATAACGGCATTCGTTCATCGTTTGGGAAGGCACGATGATCAACATTCAACATTCAATATTCAACATTTTTGCATAAATTTCGTTTACATCTTGCGTCTTTTTCTGCCTCTATTCTTTATATCCATCCGACAAGAAACACACCTCGACAACCCCCTCAGCCAGGAATCCTTCAAATCCCCTCCTTCGCCTTCGTATATCAACGGTATGGCCTCTGTACCCGAGTTCAACCCTCAGCACGAGGAAGATCATCAACTGCTCGGATCGGAACGTAATCCCATAACTGACGCTACGTTGACGATACGAATCATAAAGTCTTTCGAATTTAGGACGCAGAAGAGTCTCGTGGTGAAGCATCTGAATCTTGAGCAGTTGACGGTGGGTGGGTTGATGGAGTTGGTCAGAGAAGGTGAGTAAGGCAATGGAAAGGAATGGAAAGAGGATGAGGACAAAGTTGGCTGAGAATTATGGATGTTGGTATTGAACAGAGATCAAGAAGCAATCCGGGTTTAAACCATATCGAACGTTGGTCTTAGGTGAGTCCGCTGGATCATACATCTCGCTTTGATACTCAAGATGGAAAACAACGACGTGTCTTGCGAGGTAGGAACTGACGAGATGGAACTGTTTGAAAAACTGTAGATACGATGAAATTGTATACCGTAGCTCATGGACACAAAGTGAGTAATGTGTAGTGCTAGACAATCCTGCAACTAGTTCTTCTTTTATCTTTCGCAACGGATCAAGCTGATTGATGACATTTTATATGACAGACAACGAATCTGATTATAAACTTGGATCACGACGAATGGATATTGGATCCTACCAAAACACTCACAGAGATAGGTGCTCGTGAGTATCGCTTCCTCTCTTTCAGATTCATCTATACTGGTATCTTTTGATCTGTGATCTATGATCGGAGAGCTCACTTTTGGATCTTTGTATACTTCGGTCGTAGAAAACGAAACTGAGATATCATTCTTCAATAAAGAATCATATGATAAATTCAAAGCTAATCCCGAGGTATGTCAAAGTCGCGCTGCTCTCACTCTCACTCTCACTTTCACTTGAACAACCGTCAAAGACATTAGTTGACGTGGAAACCTTCTGTTGCACTAGGTTAAATGGGATTAATGACACTTCCGTTCCTTCCCTTCGGTAACCTAAGTCTGACAATCGCCCTTCTTTTAGCACTGCCTAAGTAGATATATCCGGTACCACGATAAACAGCATTTATAATTCCCAATCAAATAATCAATCAATCAATCATGCATTTTATGATACCCAAATGATACAAACTATTTACCACGTCCAAACCAACCGCCCAACCATCCTTTCTTATTGCCTTCTCCTCCTTGCCCTCGTGTGCCCTCTTCCTCTTCCTCCTCGTCATCTCTTGTCTTGGAAACCGAGGCAGAAGGAGATGGTCTGAACTCTACCGCGGGTGTAGTTTCCCTAGTCTCTCTACCTAACTTCTTCAACCCTTCTACAGTCTTATCTTTCACCAATGTCAGATTATCCGTAACTGTAGAGCCAGCAGACGGTTTCTCCTTTTTCCCGCTGAGAACTTCCAATTCGTCAAATGGAATATCGACATAGTTGAAAGCCATATCGAAGAATACTGGTTTCTCGATAGATTGGGAGAACAAGCCTTTCTTTGAAGCTATATCCAATTTATGCAAATCATCTTCCAATGAATCGATCGATTCGTTCGCAATGGTAATGATAGATTCTTCAATTTCGATAGGTGGGTCAACGAGTAGGGAACGTGATTGTCTGAGTGATACGATTGATCTTTCCAACAATGAGATCGCGGAAGAGTACGATGGAGTAGGGTGAAGACAATGTAACCGAGCTAATTGGAAACACCTACAGATACAAATTCATCACACTTGATTAGCAACATCCATTCAATGATGTTTTCGCCTGCTTTCGTACAGTCACGAGCACGACTCACTTCAAAGCATGATAATACCCTTCCAGACCTTCCACACCAACTCTCACACCTTCTTTCTCCTGGACTATACTTAGTTCTGCAATACCTCTCAAACTCTGTAAGACCGTATCAAGCAATTTGATAATTCCACCTAAACCTTTAACGACTTCCTCGATCTTGGTCTTACCGCCTTTGATTCTGACATCACCCACGTTGGAAGGTATAGTACCATTCAAATTGGATGAGAGGGCATCGATGAGCGATAAATCCCTTTTGATCCTGTGGGAGAGGAGGACGTGAACGATGTATGCGTGAGCGAGATTGAGGGATGAGGTGATTTGAGTGGACCGCAGAGAGGTCGATGAGCCGGATGCCTATCGGAAATCGACAAAACACATCACATTAGCCTTTCAATCCAATTGTCGAAAGTTGGTAGAAGGTTGAGAGCTCGTATGAATAAGATCACTCACCTCATGATCATCTTTCAATCTCCTAGCTATAACTTCCGCCTCTCCAAGGACAGTCAAAACTTTATCCCAACCTTTCAAACTCGTCGTATGATTCTTCTTGTTACTCTTCTTATTTTCAAATCTATTCAGAACCTCTTGAACACTAGCCATAATCTTGACCAATTCGGGATTTCTGAATTCAACTTTCTCTCCTGCGAAAGTCGTATCATCCAATTTGAACCTATCTTTTTGGATATCATTACTATCCAATTCCAATTCATTCTTCAAACCTTGAACCAACTTGTCGAAACCAGGAAGTGATTCTTGAAGAGTATCGTTATCTAAATCATTGACAATACCGGTGATATCGTGCGATTCGGATCTTCCCAATTTATAAGCTGAAAATCGAATCAAGGGATCTTTCAAATCTATAAATTCATTTGTTAACGCCTCGTCATATGAGTTCTTGCTGTTTTCATTTAAAACCATCAACAATTTTCTGATTACTACCAGGTCGGTTAAGCAGGCTCCAAAATCGCATTTTTCAAATGATAGTTCGGATCGTACACTGAGATGATAAATTGTCATCTCGGCTTTGGTCCTTTGGTTAATCTTCACATGGTCGTGTGTACCCTCAGAAAGGTTGTTGATCAGGTCGAATAGCTCGGTTGAAGATTTGAGCGATCGTCTCAACCATGATATTTGATCTCTCTTTGATCCTGGTTCATGGGATCCATTGGCTCCGGTAGAAGAGTTCTTGGATAATTGGGATTTGATTTCGTGTGAGTGGGCGAGGGCTCTTTCAGCTGAGAAAAGGAGGAGTTGAAGGTGACTACGAGTGGTCAAAAACAAATGTTGGCCTATATCCCACCCTATAAGAAGAAGATAGCAGAGGAATGAGACTTACCGAACATCTTTGATAGCTTCTATATCCAACTTGGGAGGTGCCTTGTATTGCTTTCCTTTACCGCATGTCTGACCTGTCGTCTGACGGAGTCGGTGGATCTTGTTGGTGCAGTGTCGTCTGAGATTGCATACAAGTCAGGAATCAGCTATTCGATCCCATGCTGGATCTCGTTAGAGTGAGAGTGAGCTGACCTGTATCTTTCATGATCACCGTTACGGAGACCATACACTGCTCGTTCTTTACTCAACAGACTGAGTACTGCAAATCGAGCAAGATATCAGCCGAGTCAGCGAGTGTTTTCGAATCCCTCAGTCGATGGAAACTTACAAGGGAATGAGAGGTCTGCTTGCGACATGATGGTCTGATGTCTTTGATGCTAGTATGCTAGTATGCTTAGGATCACAGTCACAGTCAGAAGCTTGAAGATTGCATTTGGTATCAATCACAGTCAAACCAATCGAACGTAGGAAAGCGATTGCAGCTGCAATTGCACCTTGAGATATCAGGCTCAGCCGTGATCATTGCGAAAATGTGCCTGATAATAAGTGGTGCTCAATCAATTAGAGAGATGTCACCCGGCTGAAGCTGGAATCTGTTTCCTTCGATAACTTCAGTTTCTCTCAAAACATATCATACCTACTTACACCTCAGCCAGATACATATTCATCCCACTCAAGTATCCATCATGTCAGGACGAGTAAGTCAGCGCATCATCTTTGATCGGAGTATAACAAATGTTGCTTCTCAATTGATCAATGAATGACACCTGCCATCCCAAAGATGGTAACGTTATACTGACATTGAAGCATTTTTTTCGAATAGGGCGGCCGAGGAGGCTCACGAGGAGGCGGACCAAACAACTCCAACACCCAATCAGGAGAAAGGAAAAAGAGAGAATCGATATTAAACTTGGCTCAGTATGTCGATCAGAGTGTCAGAATCAAGTTCATGGGTGGAAGAGAGGGTGAGTGGATTTTTTACATCTAGGCGAATATGGGTGGGTGGGTGTGTAATATTGGAATATATCAAAAAAGTGAAGTGAAGTGACAAAAATTAGATTGAAGGGAAAATAAATAAATAGGAAAGAATGAATGGATGATCGATATCATTTGCATCATTAAATCCGAGAACATCTCAACGAGATCTTCATCATACTGACAAATCTCACATTTTAGTCACAGGTACACTGAAAGGTTTCGATCAACTTATGAATCTAGTAATGGACGATGTAGTAGAAGAATACGAGAGTGAGTTTTTTGTTCTTGTTTTTTTCTGTAATCACAGTCTAGTCTGGTTTGACTAGTTTAGCTGATCAAAGATATGTTTTATAGATAATTCGATGCCACCTCGTAATTTGGGATTGGTAGTTCTAAGAGGTCCTAACATAGTCTTGATAAGTCCCACAGATGGTTCAGCGGGTAAGTAATTACTTCCACCTCAATCTTTTCAAAAAAAGTGAAATGAAACAAATTACTGATATATATATATACTTGGATTGAAACCAATAGAAATCGAAAATCCATTCACATAGAACGGAAAGGGGAAGACATGAGACGATAAATCGTGAGATGACGGGATAGTGGGTTTTTATTGTGTAGAAATGGAAGATGATAGAGTGAAATCATGTATTTACATATATACCTTGATCAGATACAACTAACTGATCGAACTCTGGATTAGATCATGCGGTGATAGCATCCTCCGATCAGAATCTGATCCGTGAGATTATCGATTATCATCGAGATGCATCCTCTTGTGCTATTCGAGACAAACCAAAACAAAGTACGAACTATATAATCTTTACTATACTGTTTGGAGATTGATACTATTACTGATACTACGTAAATGAAAGATAGAGGGGTGTTGTAAAGTTTGTATATAGTACTTGAGAAAAGACAAACTAGAGGGTTTCTTTACAACTAATTTGGATCAATTTGAATTATCGGCATTTGAGAACGTCCACATCTAGAGTTATATCTCCTCAGCGTCATCTTCATCCTCCTCATCACTCATACTTTCTTTTAACATCTCCAACAGCTCGTGCGCTTCACTCAATTGAGCAACTAAAATTGCCTGTCCCTCTGGTATACTGCCATCATCAGCATAGAACTTCCCATCTTTCCTCAAAGAGTCGATCTGATGTAATGCCAGATGATACGGGTACAGATCTCTAGGTGTATAGGGTCCACCGTATTTGAGTACTTCGTTGAGACATTTCTTGATTGTTGAGAGTTTGTTTGCCTACATGGATTACGCAAATTATCAGCTCTAAAGATGCTCAAAAGGATGGAGTCAGCTGGTCAAGGCACTCACCACTGGCATCAGCTCCTCTGATATGGGCTCAGACTCTGACATCAGCCTATATAGTAATCCATAACATCGTCGAAGGAGGAATAGGAGGGCCTGTAGGTAGAATGGTAAGCTGAAAGAGACGACAAAGGACTGGACTGGCAGTTTCGAGCTTACATATTGACCTTCCGCCTAATCGCGACGAAGATAACTGTCAGTTGATGATTTCAGAAGAGCTTGGTTTTAGTGTCCTTTAACTAACCTTGTTACCATCTGCATCCACAAATTTACCTTCTACTCGCATAGCATCAATCTCCCGCAAAGACAAGGCGTAGCTAAACGCGCAAGCAAATCAGCGATATCATTCATACCTCACCTCACAGCCACATTGTAATAAAACTCACTTGTATAAATCAGTCTCTCGCAATGTCCATCGATGCGTCAATACTACGCAAATTATTTATCAGCGTAAATTTCATCTGATAGTCACGTAAGATATGAAAAGCGGGTTTATGGGACTCACATAGTTGGTCCAATTGAGCTTTCATCTCGCTCAACCTCTCATAAATGGGTTTCAAACTCGGCGTAACGTCCTCCTCAGCTTCTCTAGCTTTGATATCTTGGGTGATCTCGAAGCACGATTCTAATAATCCTGACAATAGCGCTTGACCTTCAGGGACGAAAGATCCACCCGGCCCGAGGAATTTACCATCTACTCGTTTACTGAGAATCACCGACCAATATATGATCAGCTTATCAAACTAACAACAAAGCACTGCAGTAGGTGACGAAGTCAGGTTTGCATACTTACGAATCAATCTTCCTCAGTTCCTCCAATATCGCTTTGTACTCCGCTTTGTTAGGTTTGGGTTCGGCAGCCAAAGCGGAAAGTTGTTTTCGGAGATGTACCAATCTCTGATGTATGGGTACTAATTCGACTGATAAGACTGATAAGGATGAGAATAGATCCTGCAATTGATGTTCTGTTCATATTGATTTCAATTAGCTTTCCCGGATCTGAATCGCGAATATGCAGCTGAACTCACCAACTCCCTCCAACTTCCTCAACATCAATCTGACAATCGGTTCAGGATGTTTCCCATCCTCCGAATCCTGTTTGATCACATTCTTCAAAGCTTCCAACCTCTCTCTGATAGGTACTAAGATCTCTTCGGTATATGCTCCTGATTCATTCATGTGAGAGAGTATTTGCTAAGTTAAATATACAGATATCAGCTACATTTCCTCAAGATGATGAGAAATACACTTAGCTACTCACTCTCATTGAAGCGATTTGACAATAGGTAGCGGGAGTTTCTCTACTTTTACCAATCGTCAAGAAGAACAAACTTAACAAGCCAAACACATCTGATAAGACTGTATCGACCCTGTTGGCTTCTTGAATAGTAGGTTTAGAAGTTGACGAAGACGCAGCTGCGTTGTTTGAGAGGGAAGATTGATTATGGGATTGTTCATCTCGAATGGTGTTGAGTCGAGTCACTGCGAGAATATCAAACATGCAATGTCAGTGAGGCCTACTTAGGGGGGACGAGAATGGGAGAGAGAAGATGACCTACCCTGTTTGACAACTGAGTTATAGATTGGCATCACATCTGGTGCACGAATGAATCTTGTTGTGTCCTATAGAGATGGTAAGATATATCAGCGATAATCTTAGGATACAGGATAGAACTGCAAGATACCCGAATTGGACACCTTCAGAATGAAACCCCGAGGGAGAGAATAAGATTGTAAAGCAATGGAGCAGAGTGAACGAACGTACCTTCTTCAATGCTGTCAGGCGATTACGGATGGTAATCAATGATTCCAAGACTGGCAGTTCTTCCTGAATTCGTGAAGTAGTCGAAGATCAGTAAGATCTGCTTGAAAAGGTGTACAGATAGGTATATACTCACTTGTGGTACCATGTTCGAAGCCATTTCTACCCTTGTTGCTCTGCTGAGATGTGATGGGAAAGTCTACGTTGATTCTCAGAATATCTGTTGTAAGATAAGATATGAGAGAAAGGAGCGAATTGTAAGGACTTTAAAGAATGGAATTGAATACACGGATGTCGGGGCAATTGACCGGACAGAGGGGTCAGCGATATGATATATGATTGTGTGTCAGCTAAGGCGAGTCTGCTGTTGATCTTAGCCAAGTGGTGAGTATAGGGATACTAAATGAAAAGCCAAGAGAAGGCGATCAGAAAAGATTAAACGGGGTTTGACTAAGACTTCTACTCGACTAAGCTAGATCAACTATTAACTTACTCATTTGCACACACAGACAGATCTCAAGGAGACCCCGTAGTCCCTCCTCACATGCCTATCACTCAGAAAGCACGATGGCATGCCTTCTTCACGACGCCCACCTATCTGGCCACGTTGCATCGACGCGCGTACAGGTCCAGATGAAAAGATCCAGTCAATCGGAATGAAGGGGGATGACGTACTAATTGCCTATTAGACTGTTGTGCCTCTTGCTATCGCCGAGTATAACGCCGTGTCAGTTGAATCCCTCTGGGATTGCCCTGTAGCCGGTGCCACATTGGGATGAGAGTGAACCCCGTTATTTGAACCCTTTATTACCCCAGCACCCATACAGTGTACAGCCTATCATTACACTACCACTAAGAGTATACGCTCGGATCATCCACATCCCATCCAACCAACACAGCACACCACCACCACCACGCTATCACCTACCTACCACTTCCTTCACATTCCATCATCATCCTTTTATCACCATACATACATCTGTCATTTCAATCGTATACCTATAAAACCTATACTTACCACCTCGTTATCACCGTGAGTGCATACACATCTACATCCACATCATCCTCGCAATAGAGAGAAGGTGGTAGAATGGGTGGGAGACGGGGAGATACGGAAGAGGAAGGTGGTGGAGTCATTCAACCTTGGTTCACGGAATCCTCGTTGATATGTTACATCTCTTATGACCTTCCTTTGTCCCATCAAGTCATCATCTGTCTTCTATCCCTCACTGTCATCCTCACTCCGCTCTCCACTTTGCATAGCATATATAGTAGAGGATGGACATAGCTGACAATTTGAATTGATCTGTGCCCCCTCCTCTCGCCAAACAAACACCTCGTTTATTCATTCTCCTTATCATCCAACTCCAAATCAATCATCATCCATCTCTTTCACACTTGACCGACAGTCAACTATCTTTACAAATCACTTTCAAGGTGAGTCTCTCGCTCTGCTCTTCTGCTTAGAAGCATATATAGGGAAAGAATAGACCGATCCGTCGTCTTTTGACGCGCTTTTACCCATACATGCTCAACTGCGCGTCCGTGCGATCGAGTCGTGTTTCGTCTGACCATACAACCCTCTTCCCATTCATACATACACTCTAATCCGCATTCCTCATGCACCGAGGCTATGCACAACCAGATAAACATATACCTATCTGTCTGACGTGATCGATCGATACACGCGGAGATGGGGTTTGAATGGTGTGACCGTCATCTTTCCCTCGTATCCATCGTTACCTTATCGCGAGACGTGGCTGGATTCATTCAGTCGGCTGTCACATCTCCCTTTTTTTCTTCTGCTATTCTGCATTTACAAATATCGATATTGAAGCGAATAAGCATATGCTGATACTGCTATCTCTTTTCTTGTCGATCATAACCCATTCATTCCTACCTCCTAACCCCTCAATAAACCCAATTTGACCATCTTATCCATCTTATCTTCCAATCCACTCGATCCCTTCCACTCTCTAGATGTCTAACCGAGAAGATTCCGTCTACCTTGCCAAGCTCGCTGAGCAAGCTGAGCGATATGAGGGTGAGTCAATTCTTCCTCTTTCTGCATCTTATTCGACTTCGCCACTGACAACGGTATTTGTCGTGATCAGAGATGGTCGAGAACATGAAATCTGTTGCCTCTTCCGACCAAGAGCTCACCGTCGAGGAACGAAATCTCCTTTCCGTCGCTTACAAGAACGTCATTGGTGCTCGACGTGCCTCCTGGAGAATCGTTTCCTCCATCGAGCAAAAAGAGGAATCCAAGGGTAACGAAGCTCAAGTCTCCATGATCAAGGCCTACAGGGAAAAGATCGAGGCTGAACTCGCCAAGATCTGTGAAGATATCCTCGAGGTTCTCGACAAACACCTCATCCCCTCCGCCGCTTCAGGTGAATCTAAGGTCTTTTACCACAAGATGTAAGTGATGAACTCGCTTCCACCTAAAGGATATACATGCTCATTGGATTGGATTCGTTTAGGATGGGTGATTACCACCGATACCTCGCTGAATTTGCCACCGGTGACAAGCGAAAAGACTCTGCCGACAAATCCCTCGAAGCCTACAAAGCCGCTTCCGATGTTGCCGTCACCGAGCTTCCTCCCACTCACCCCATCAGACTTGGTTTGGCCCTTAACTTCTCCGTATTCTAGTGAGTGGTCGATTGCATTGAGCAATAGTAGGGTGTCGAACATTAACATTGATCTACCTTGCGTAGCTACGAGATCCTCAACAGTCCCGACAGAGCCTGTCACCTCGCCAAACAAGCCTTCGACGATGCCATTGCTGAGCTCGACACCCTTTCTGAGGAATCCTACAAGTGGGTTGGATCTAGAGTGAAGGGTATACTTTGGGAATGCTAACTTGATATTGTACAGGGACTCTACCCTCATCATGCAACTTCTCCGAGATAACCTCACCTTATGGACTTCTGACATGAACGACCCAGGTTAGTTTCATCTGATTGTGACGAAAGGATAGCTTGCTGATAAATCCAATGTCATAGCAGAGAAGGAGGAGAAAGCCGATGAGCCAAAGGAAGAAGCTGCCGCCCCTGCTGCCGCTTAAATTGGATGATGGAATTTCATGGTAATATGGAAATATGAATTATATGTCAATGAAGTAAAAAACAAAGAAATCATATAAACACCTCTTTTCAAGCTCAACTTCCATCATCATCATCTACTTCTCTTTTCTCACGTTATAGTAATATAAACTAAACTAAATTTCCATTCGGGTTTTTTATTTATTTTACTTTACTCTCACTTCCGTCCTGTTTCTTTCTCATTAATAAATCGATTCCTGGGATTGGATCGAAATGTCATCTATAATGATGTTTCATCTTCTCTTATTCCTCCCTCCTCCCACCTGACCTCTCAAGATATACCTTTATATATATCTGATTTTCTCTTTTTCTCTTTCTCTCTCGATCAGTTTTCTTCTGTGAATCATGAATTCGTCGTAACAAAAGTTAAGTCATCCCATACATACATGACTTGCGCGTTCGTTCACACTTTAGGATGATAAGTACAACTGACCTAACCTTGGCATTGTACGATACTGATAAACATTGTTATATCGAACGAATCAACAATACACGAGTAGCTGCCTCGAGGAACGGGCGGTTGTGCATACTAATGGTGCCTTGTCATTTCAACTAGGTAAACTACTCGTAGGTCAAGATATCCAAAGAAAAGAGGATATCGTCACATGACCTCGATTGACCTGGGTTGGACCGAGTTGGTCTGCACAAGTTATACCAATCTTACTTCCGCCACGTTCACTACCCCCTATTCAACATGAAATTTTGATCTGATCGAGTGACATTCTGTTCCACAAGCAACGTTCTTTACTCTTTGCATATCACTTGCGAATCAGAGATTTGTACTTAGGTCACTCTGAAGGTCTTGCTGAATTGAATGCGCACAAGCTCCGCTCTATGCCGATTGGGTGTATAAGAGGATGGGCAAGTTCAAGTTCAAGTTCTGCCACGTGGTGACTTCCGTGATTGCTTCGACCCCGTTGAAAAAGTTGAAAAAAGTTCAAGCGACTTTGTGATCTTATCTGTATTTTCATCTTCATCCATCTGTAACATACCTCTAACCAAACTGTTCCAGGTTTTTCGATAGATCAAGGACAAACGGATAGGACAAGATGTCCGCACCTGAACATCCTCACCCACCTCCTCCTCCCGCAACCAACCCCAATCCACCTCCTCAACCCAACCCAGCTCCTACTCCTACTCCTACTCCTACTCCTACTCCTACTCCTAATCCATCATCTTCCAAACCCCCACCTGTGGCTAAACCCAAACCAGTTGAACTAAAAGGCTTTCGATCCGCCCTCTCTCACACTGGTATACCCCACAGCGTCCTTACGTGGAAACCCAAACTTCCCTCGAGGAACTGGCTAATATTCTGGACCATCACCGCTTCCATCTCCGGAGCTTACTATTATGATCGTCGAGAATGTAAGCGTATAAAGGAAGAGACGATAAAGAAAGTCGAAAGTCAAGGAAAGGAGATACTTCAGGGAGGAAGTTTGGGATTGAATAGGAAAGTAACGGTTTATGGAGCGAAATGGCCTGGGGATGAGGATACCGATAGGGCTTTAAGGTATTTTAGGAAATATGTTCAGGTGAGTCGGTTTTGAACAGTATAATCATATACAATTTATCACCGCTTGTATTCCCTCCTAAGATTCTTGCAGAGGGTTACCTAACTTCATACTCTTGTGATATGCTGTGATATAATATTCTGTTGGATGTCGAATGATACCATTTGTATCGTACAGGAGGTACTCATGTACAATTCCTATATCTACAACCCGATCACTCTTGTTACATTCTTCGCCTAATCAATCATCACCCCATTCTGTTTATTTAACATATAAATTTACTCCTAGTCAAATGCTGATATCCACCTTCCCAGCCTTACCTCGTAGCCGCAGCTATAGATTATGACCTCCCCACCTCCCCTCTACACGGGTCCATCAGTCGTCAAATCCACGCCAAGATCCTCGCTCAGCGTAGACAAGCCTTGGGGCTGGAACCTCCCTCACCACAATTATCTTTACCTGGTGTATTGTCGCCAGAGGAATATCAGAAGAGAGAATTAGAAGGAGGGGTGGTACTTGTCGGAAGAGCGAGTTTGAAAGAGTACATGGAAGGTTTGAAGAGAGGTTGGATGGGTAGAGTCGATAGTTGGAAATGGGAAGATGAGATTGAAAATAAGTTAAAGAATGATGGGGTATTCAATCAACCACAATCGACAGAACCGGATGCACCGTTGGAAAATAATCCGGAAGTAACGAATACTCCCACTGCACCTATACCCAAGGCGACCACGGGGTTAGGATTCCTCTCACGACCGCAACCACCCTCACCTCTTCAAACCGGCCAATCACAACAAGGTACATATCAGATACCTGAAAGATATCATACACCTCCATCACCTTTACCTCCCCAACCACCCATATTGTTATTACCTTTTGTAAACCATATTGGATTCAGTCAAATCCCTCAAATGATCTTATCGTTCTTCACTGAACGTCATAGGGTTAAAGAAGGTTCCGAAGCTGCCTTGGCACTGATAAATAATCATATTAGACCTTTTAACCCTTCCTCGGGTGATCTGGATTTCGATGTAGCTTCTGAAGAATATTATAACAAAGATTCAAGAAAGTTACCTACCAAGATCGAAGAAGCCCGAAAAGATTATTATGATAATTTAAAAGTTCGTATCGAAGAAGCTAGGAAGTATGAGAATGGAGAAAGGGAGATGGGTGAAGAAGAGAAGAAATCAGGTAAAGTTGTTAGAGTTGATGATTTGATGGATGAAAGGAAAAAGAAGGAATTGAGATGGATGGGTAATGAGGAAGGTTGGGAGATCATAAGACCTGAAAGTCAGGTTAGTTGGGATGAGAGATGGTTGAATGGCAATGGGAATGGGGATGGGTGGTTGAAGGTATTTGAGTTACCAAAGTCAGAGTCAAAATGAGAAGAGCGAATAGGCAGATAAGGCGATTGGAATAGATAGAAGATAGGCACAGAGATGGACTGTACATGATTTCACTCACTGTTCCAATGAAACGAGCATCACATATATTTGCGCAGGTTTTTGTGCAGGATTATATGACCGTACACGTAACCATCCCAGACGGGACATCAATTTACGAGATATTTCGCCATTCATCTCATCGACTACTGATGCTGACCAGACGTAATATCATTTCTATTGCTATCGATGAGTGCCCCGATATAGAACGAGGAGAGAGAATCATACAAGACTGTATGTCAAAATCATCAACAATTCGATCAACACCCATCAGAACATTTGCTTTCCTTCATTGATCACTCACTAACCGACAGGGTTCTAAACACCTGGTACACCTCATTTTGTTCATTTGGACTCGTTCGATCTTGATCTTTAGATGAAAAAAATATATATCTGAACCTCCCCTGTCGTGTAATGATTTTAGGGTACTCGTAAGTCAATATCAATCAATCATGCTTTGATGCCATACGATACGATAGAAGAACAAGATCTATCGTCGATCGCGATATCATATACAATCAGCTGGAAAAAAGTGTCGTTGTGAATCGACTACTAGTATACTTATAGTGATAATTGATACAAACTCGTTTTAGTGTTTGTTGTGGGTCTGTCTCACACCGTTTTGTACGATACTTAAGGTGCAATACTAACTCGTCTGAATTTGACTTTATATGCAATTATTATTAAATATTCCTTATTCTTTCAGGTAAATGACCATTCCGCCAAACATCAGTTTTATCGCAACTTTTAGCTTGCTTAGTGTCGAATTATACTTCACAGTGATGACCAAATCATATCACAAGAGTTATGTATCGTAAATGTGATTGTACCATACTGGTCTCGGTATCATGACACTTGTAATATATATCACCATTCATAGAAACCTATAAGATACAAAGAAAAGGAAGGAACAATTATTATAAGTTATACATCTTCGCAGCGCTTCTCAATTTATCTTCTTTAATTCTGAACATTCGACTTATTAAGAGATATGTATCATTATAAAATCAAAACACACGAAATGTAAATAGTTATATATGCAGAGATTTATTGATTAGAATTTATTCCATTCGCTTTATCTGCTTTACCCCATCATCACCATGTAACGACTTATTTGAGTTTCACTCAATTAGACGTTAGCCATCGAGCTGATCAATCCCGCATTGGTAGCAGGTCCAGGTCCGGCTTCCGCATTCTGGTGCTCATCATGAGCCGACGCGGCGATTTGATGAGCTACATCACCGTTCATCCCCGCTGCACCCATTCCACCGAGGTTCATGGGGACGAAAACGACTTTGCTTCCAGATGATCGAGCCATGTTTTGTAAGGCTTCAAGTTGTCGGATCTGCATAGCAGCAGGAGAAGCAAGGATATCGGCAGCTTGTCTCATCAATTTGGCAGCGTCGACCTCGGCTCGAGCAGCGATAACTTTACTTTCACCGATTCTCTTTTGAGTAGCTGCTGATGATAATGATTGTTGAAGTTCGACGGAGAAGTTGATATCTTTAAGTAAGATTGATTCGATGGCTACACCCCATTTCTCGGCTGTGGCTTCGATCTGAACAGTGAAAAGACATAAGCGGATGTAATCAGACATTATCAAGTAAGAGCATACTCACAATCTCGGCAACCTCACAGGCGAGACCCTCTCTATCGGAGATCACACTTTGCAAGACTCTTCCACCGACTACTTGTCTGAGAGTGGTTTCTACATTACCGCAGGTGAGCATGGACCGATTTATGTACTAAGGTCATAGGAAACTTACGAGCTCGCTCGACAAGGGCGGTTCTGACGTCGTTGATACCGAATGCCGCTCGGTAAGGGGAGATGACTATGTTGATGATGCGAAATCAGCTGTAGGTTCTGCTTCACCTTAATTGCTGGCAGCTACATATATGCTACTCACCATGCCAACAAATGACACTATCAACGTCTACTGACACGTTATCCTTGGTCTGAACGGTTTGTCGGGGTACCGAGGTAAGTTGAATCTTTACGTCTGTAATGTCGAAGTGTCAGTGGAAGTCGATGAATACATTATCGATCATGAAACTCACCAACAACTCGTACGGATTCAGTACAAACGTTGACCTTGACAAGACCGGGATCGACAGACTAGATGAGATTGATCTCGTCAGCTCTCCATAAAATGTTGACTATAAAGATCCACACTTTGACTTTGACTCACCTTGTAGAATTGACCAAATCGGCTGATCAAACCGACGGAACCCTGACCGATGTTGTGGAAAGGATTAGGAAGAGGACAACAAGGGATCATACCGATGTTACCGATACACGATCCCAATCCGTTCATCATGGATCCGTAGAAACCGTGCTGTAGGTACAATATGGCATCAGCACATGCTTTTGAGGGAGAGGTGAGAGAGTGTGTAAGCAGGGGAAGGGCCCAAAGCACGTTCGTGCGAGGGCAAACGACATATCATGGTGTCGTGAAAGGAATGGTGCGGCGTGAGAAAAGAAGTTCGGCATGTGCTACTCACTTGAATCGATGATGTACCCAGATCTTGAGCGTAAGAGGGTTGCATCCTATGTAACAAGGTATGATTAGTAACCATTGTTTAGAGGTAAAGCCATGAGCAAGATCAACATACTCGTTCTTTCTGAGAGGCTGGACGGTCTATGAAACGATTCATTCAGGTAAGCGATCCAATCCGATCGATCCAAGCCTTGACATTGTTTGACAGACATGCGTGTTCGATTATCCGATATGAATGAAGATGATGCATGATTATACGATCATGTCAACTCACCAACAATCCTCCCTCATTGTTCTTGGGAGCAGCCGCAGTCATCTTGGCTTGTCTAGGTTGATCATCGGTGACATATCGATGGAGATCATCTTCTCCTTGAGGTGCTTTACCTGTTCCAACGGGTGACGATCCGTTGTTGACGGTGGTACCGTCGATTGAAGACTTATATTCTGGTGCGGGTGCTGACATCGTGTATGATCAATCGCAAGTAATTAATTGTATATAGTCGTGAAGTAGGAATTTATAAATGTTCGATGGTTGTGATGATGAGAAGTTGAAAGTGGCGATGTGTGATGAATGGGATGTTTATATACATCTTTTTAACAATCGGATCTTTCCTCGTTCTCCCATCGGTTACTGCTCTTGCCCCCAGTTACCCTTTCGAGTAAAACAGAGTTAACCTTAACCCTGCCATGGTCATCTTGGCTATTCTTGGCCCCCAGTCTCCTGCATGAGACGGCACGGTCATGACCGATGCCAGGGGGTATGTCGTCATGCTATACATTCAGTTGCACTAGGTGGAATCGGCATATCTTGGATCTCGCTCGACCTCGGGGACCCGGAGGTGGATAAGGTAAGACATGTGACCTATGATATGGTAGGTATATATACATGCATACAGTAGGACGGAGAGGACAAGCAGTACTCGTACATAGTATGCTCCTGGAATGATGATTGCCGAATCCTGAAATCCGGCATGGTCAGGTACAGTACGAGTACTGGATGTATGCGGATGTATGCGATGAGTATGAGGTGAGATACACCAATCATTACAGGCTATCTCCGTGGACCCTTCATTCATCCATCAACATTACAACTTTGACGGCACGTTCTTCACCGCTTTCATCCTTGATTCCACCCCATCATCGTACTCTCTGTCGGTTACATACCTTCTACGCTTTACCGGGATAATCCTATTGCTTCAGTCCGGCCGAGATATCAAAGGACCACGGACTGACTACGGATAAGTTAAAGATAAAACCAACCATGACTCGTTCTTGGCGATCTAATCTCAATCTCCTGTTCCTATCTCTGCTGTTCACGTTCCTTGTATTGGGTGGAGTGAACGTATCCGCGACCGAGCTGGATGATAGGTATGTAACACATCATCTATCTATCTATCTATCTGACTTGACCGAGGTATCTTGATATTCCATTGGAAAGGGCAACTTAGCTGACTATGAGTACCTTGTAGTTCGACACCTGCCAAATCATCATCAGGAGAAGGGATCCTCGGAACTGTCAAACATATATATAAAGTAGCTGTCAATGGACCTGATCCGAATTTCATATATGAGAAAGATGCGGAAGATGGGATTGAACGATTGACGGATGATAATTATGTTGAGAAGGTTCAACGTCCTCTAGCGCTGAGTGGAGAGAGGAAAGATGATGAACTTTGGGTCGTCCTAGTGTAAGCCATCCACCTCCATATCTCTTTTACAAGATGGACTTGTGCACCATACATTCATCTCAGTGAAAAATAGTATCGCTAATCTTCATGCAATCCGTTTTGGATAAACCAGCCACGGTAAATCTACAGATGCAGCTTCGAACATTCTATTAGATTATCACAAGCAAGCTTCCGACCTGGTTAAAGCGGATCCTGAACTGGAGAATGTAAAATTCGCAAGATTGGATTATATAACAGCTTGGAAGACTTGTACGAGGTGGTTACTGAATAGGTAAGCAATGTCACTATATCCAGATATCAGATATCCCTCGCCTCCGAGATATAAGAAGGAAAAGTGGTTGATCGAAATATGGCGTTTTCACGTAGACCACCATATTTGATATTCATCAGTTCATCAGGTAGACAACTTCGATTCGTTCCCACCCAATCATTAGGTAAAGAACCGGAAAGATTATATAAAGTGATCAAAGAGAAGATGTATGAAGTGATATTACCTTGGGATGGAAGATGGTCACCTACTGGAGATCGGTAAGTCAAATGTCATCGCGTGGTAGAATGAACTGCTCTTACTGAATGGACAATGTATCGCTATACCAGATCATATTTGATTGAATATTACATTCGAGCTCATGAAACAATTTCTAAATATACGAATGGGATACCCAATTGGATGATCCTTGCTTTTACGGGGATAGTAACTCAACAATTGATGAGTTGGTTACATGGTCCATCTACACCTGCTCGTGCTCCTGGTGCTGGTGCCACGCAGGTGAGGAGGGAAGAGAGGGTGTTGGTAAGAGAAGAAAAAAGGAATTGATCAGAAATCAAGGTAATTAAATGAAATGAAAAAGTTAAAGTAGCCTTTGTTCCCTCTTCGAGAAAAAGTATTGATATATGATCTGGATGATCAGTACTTAGAAATTATAGATTGTCTTGCATGAATTGATTTCAATACCGATCGATTCGATATGTTTATTCGTCACATGTCACTATCAAAGTGTACAAGTCACTACCAATTGGATTGATATACAAACAACCTGTATCCAGGTGTAAATTATAAGGGGAAAAACTACAAACGAATTATAAACATACATCAAAAAAATCATTCAATCCAAAACTGAATATGAGATATCGAAAAGTGAAGATTGAAGGAAGGACAACCATCTCATTTTCGCATGTTCCCTTACAATCTCTGGTCATGTACGTCTCCAAGTCATCGTCGAGTTCGAGCTTCATCCTCTTTTTGCAATTTCCAATGACCCCAGTATCTCCGAGAAGAAAAGAAAAAGATTATCGATTATTTCAAAAACCCCCTACCCTGACCGCTCCTTCCCATCTTAGATCTACCTTGACTATCAATCGTCTAGTCTATGCTTCCAGCTAAATTCAGTTGTAGGATCACAATTTCGGATTTCCCCATTCCCTCTTCTCCAATTTCCCATTCCCAATTTCCCATACCATCAACCTTCTGAAAAATGGCATGTTCTCGGAAGCGAATTCGAAAGGTTGTTCCTTCAGATCGCGTCCTCGTGTAATCATTTCGAGGGTTTGACAGGAGAAGACTCCACAATCGGATCCATTATCTTGCTGAGGCGTGTTCTACGTCAACAAAGTTGACCATATCAGTGTTTATTTGTCTTTGAATATGATAACACTTGATCGACACAACTGATGACATGTTTCTTCCAATCCACTCACCTCATTAAATTCATTAGTCCATCCACTAAAATCAAAAGGTTTCTTCTTCTTATCTTGATGTTCATCATTCAGATATCCCCTGATTCGCTATAATATTCCAATCCAAATTCCACACATCATCAGTAAATGACAAGTAGGATTGGTGGAGATTAAAAACGCAAAGAATCACCTTGAATATACCCGCTCTATGATTCCCATAATCGCCCATAGAATCAAAATATTCGATCCTCTTTTTAGCCAAATTAATCGCACAAGCTGTCCAATGCATATTCCCGATATTTACAGGGAAGACCACCAAGTCTTTTGAGAATATATCGACCTGCGTATGGAAATATCATTATCATTAGTATCATATGAACAATAACACCACACATCCTGGCCGCATTGTGGTACAGTTCCTACTCACTCTCTTGGTCCACCTTTTTACAGCACTGTACCCTGTCTCACTGATTCTCTGATAGAAGAACGAGTTAAAAGCATGTACTTTCAGTTTACCGATCTGATTGGCACGTTCGACCATCAAGGCTCCGTAGAAATTCATAATCTCATCATCTAGCCATGTACCATTCTTTAATCTTCTGATAGATTTGGATTCACACTCGGCAGTGGAAACTCTCGCTTTGAAAGCAGGATTATTGAGATGCTCGGACACCTGTCGTGAGCCATCGATCAGAATCTATAGTCTGTGTTTGACATACATCATGTTAAAGGAACGTACCTTTGCTTCTTGTTCTGGTTTGAGTTTCGGAGGTACTTTGGGTTTCTTCAGTTTCTCCTTGATCTCTCTTTCTTTGGCTTCTTCTTCCTCTGTGATCTTCTTCAATTCTTTGAGAGCTCGTTCAAAACTAACGACCTCTTTTCTGGAAACGTTACCACAAGCTCAGCATTATCTCAGAGACCATTGAGTATTATAAAGGTATACTCACAGTCCCAAAGCTTCGGCTTTGGCTTTTTGAGCAATCTTGCTTTGACTCAACGGTGAGAACGACTAATCGTGAATTACAGAAGAGGAAGAAGGGATTTAGCAAAAATTGGATTATTTTGCACATTCGTATTTTGCAGATAACATACCGAGATTTGAGGTGTAGTCTTATCTTCCAGTGTTACCTGCCTTGGCGCAAGCATCATCATGGTTTGAAATGCTTGTTTTTCAGTCATACCTCGAGAGGCTAAAATTATGCCCAAACAGCGATGGTGAGCGATGTTCATTAGACAGAAATGATAACGAGTCTAGATCCAGATCAACTCACACAGGACCTTAGTAGCGTATTCAGAAGCTTTACCAATCCGATCCAGATCACCCGTCAACATCTTTGCTACACGTCTCGTAGCCGCTCCTGACCTCTTATCACCGTTTTTCTCAGACATCCACGCAATTTCGGCAAAAAGCCTCTTTAGCATGCTTCTTTGGACAGCTATATCGTTCTCATTTCTGAGATTACTCTTATACTTCTTCTTATGTCGAGTCTTCCTGGCGGTAGTACTTCTACTACTCGTCGAACCTGAGGAGGAGGAAGATGGAGATGGAACGCGAATTTCCCATCCTTTTCTGGGATGTATAGTATCATCTAAGGTGACATCAGGTCTGGTGGGTTTTTTACGTAGTGCTGATGATGATTCTGGTCGCTTGCCAGAAGATAAGCTAAAGGATGTTGGAATGGTTTGAGAATTTGTATCGATGACTTGAGAATCAGGTGGAGTCGGCACATGTCGATCTAGCTGATCCTGAGTTAATGATGATATCTGCATCGACTGAGATTGAGTACGATCATGTTCCGATTTCTGCTGTTGCTGTTGCTGTTGTTGTGAGTCTGGAGGAGTAGGTAGGTAACCACCAATGCTTTGTGATTGAGCAGGATCTTTTTGTGGACAACTGCCGAAATTGTCCATAAAGAGGTTAGGCGAAGAATTATACTTCATAGGTAACAGTTGGTTTTTATTCTGTTTCTGACGGCTTGGTCCAGCTATCTCGTATGCGTCGTTCTTCTTAGGACTGACAGATCTTCTTTTGCCCTTTGAACGAGATGGAATTTCCTCATCATCGTCTAATTGACTGAAATCTATAGGATGGGCTGATGATCCTGCTTCTTCTCCATCTCCATCCTCGATGGGTATCTGATTTATCGATGATGATGAGGATTGAGACGAGGAAGGTTTGTTATGTGACATCAACATCGCCAAAGAACCATTTGGATCTGGTTTCAATATCTCCTGAGCTGATTGAGAGGCATTACTTGGAAAGAAAGAAGCCACTGTGTTATACAAAGAACCTAAGAACCCATGAGATTTCTGAGGAGCAGACCTCGAAGAAGGTTGACTTTGTGACATATGGGAGACACCCTTCTGAGGTGATGGTGATGACTTCCTTCTCTTCTTGGGTTGGTCGGTATATGATACAGAGGATGAACGTCGTTTCTGCGCTGGTCTTGACATTGGGACAGGATGATTTGATGATGTGAGAGAGGGATATGAAAGGAAGGGTTGAATGAGGATGAATGGGTGGTTGAAAGGTGATGATCACGGTTCAGGAGATAGATGGTAAGGTGTCCGGGCTGAAGAATATGGCTCCATCGACATGGGTACCTCAAGACTGATGATATGAGCAAGAACTGAACGAGGACGTTGGATATGAGGTATGAAATATAGTCTGATTGCATGTCCAAGCTTTCCTCTTCAACGCGTATGGAGAGAGCATTTTTTGTATGACATGACACCGGAATCGAATCCACGTGGATGGGGTAGCATATCCATCACATCAACTCCACTTTCCACTCCTGAGTGATGGATCAAGTAACGAAAACAATACGACTAGGTAAAGTCAATGGCCTAATTGTTCGCATATATACGTATATCCACATTCATCAAAACCTCATCGTCCCACATATACAGTCCCTCAGTCCGCGTCTCGAGCTACTCCTGCTCTTCGATTCAAGTATAGCTACTTCTGTGCGATCATCCGCAGTCAGGTTGATCATACAGGTCGCGCGATCAATCGAGTCGCGACTTCATAAACTTGATATCGAATGACTGGATTGCAACATACCGTATCATCTGTGAATCTACTATCGGATGAAGAACGAGGATCGATCCCACAAGCTGAATCTTCCAAATCAGCTTTGAGAAAAGGACAACGCCGACTTCAAGATCAAGATATGAAAGAGGAAGGAGAAGCTCAAGAATCGGATAATATGGTTCAAGGTGATATTGATGAATCCGATCCCTCTTCATCCTCCTCCTCTTCTGTCAAAACACCTCAAGACTCAGAAGCCGAAGGCGATCAAGATGACATAGTGATGGATGAATTGAAACCCGACGGAGGAGAGATGGGTGAAGAAGCAACAGGTGGACTGGGTGATGAGTCGGAAACGGAAACTGAGACGGCCAACAATGGTGATGTAGAGGTGGATGATCTGGATAATGCTTCGAATCAAGATGGGAAGCGTGTGAAGGTGGGTGTAATCTAATAAAAAACTGCATATGGCCTTGTTTGTGATGTTGAATTTGATTCGAGGATGCTTACAAGTGATATGTGAGATAGGTCTACGAACTTCAAGATACATCGTGGCATGATCGAGGTACAGGATTCTGTAAAGGGATTTACGATGATACTCAGGATATAGCTTTGATCATAGTAGAGAAGGAAGAATTCCCTTCAGATGGGGAAAAGGCGGAATCATCAGGTGGATTCCTGAAAGAGGAATTATTGTTAAGTGCGAGAGTGGAGAAGGAGGATATATATGGTAAACAGCAAGGTGAGCTTCTCTTCCACTATATGCGATGAACGAGCTCTTGAAGCGCTGGTGCTGATTCCGTTCCGGTCGTAGACACTCTGATTGTATGGACGGAACCTGCGACGGGTCTAGATATGGCTCTATCGTTCCAGGATCCAGAAGGTTGTGAAGATATATGGCAATTCATATGTGAAGTACAACGTCATCTCCTTAGTATGACTGGTGAGTTCGCACTTCTCGTCCTACATTCACATCGTTGAGGAAGGTAGCATACAGGCTGAGTTGATTACGTCATACTATTTTCATTGGTATAGCTGAAGTGGAATCCCAACAAGTCCCATCATCTTCATCACCAATCGCCAATTCCCCTATGATAGGTCCTGGTGCTCTTGCTATGCAGATGTCAGACTCGAGGGTACCATGGCAAACTCCTACTTTAGCAAACATCCGGTGTGTTTACTGGTTTGCTGTGAGGGGTGTATCAAGCTGACTAGTGATGACGTGTTGTAGTGAACAAGAAATGTTTATCAGGATGCAAGCGAAATCCCCAATAGGACGAGAGAGAGCTGTGGAACATATACTGAATGAGGTGAGCTTATCGGTTCTCTGTAGTGGATAGGTAGCTCATACATCGGAACGCAGGATTACATAAAACACCTCATAACGGTACTGGAACAAGCAGAGGATTTGGAGAGTCTGGAAGATTTGCATGCGCTGTGTTCTCTCATGCAGACGATAAGTGAGTTCGGCATCTCTAACACACTCATGTTGTAGCTGACTTGACCTTCAGTACTATTCAACGATAATGGTGTGTTCGAGTACATACTGCAGGATGATGTGTTTATGGGTGTGATGGGGATGTTGGAGTGTAAGCTGGCTGACCTTTCCTTATAAGTACTCGAAGCTGACATTTCATCTGTTATACATAGACGATCCCGAATTTCCTGGTCTCAAAGCATCTTATCGACAGTATTTCCAAGAAACCGCTCGATTCCGTCAAGTCGTAGAAATCAAAGATGAGAATATACGTAACAAGATACATCAAACATATCGACTCCTCTATCTCAAAGATGTTGTTCTAGCTCGTGTATTAGATGATCCAACATTCAACATCCTCAATGGATTTGTATTTTTCAACCAAGTGGATATTATCAATTACATTCAGCAGAATGACGCTTTCCTTAATCAGCTATTTAGCGGTTTCCATGATCCTCCTCCTCCTTTACCAGCAACCTCTTCCTCTTCCTCTCCCTCTCCCTCTTCATCTTCCAAGAGTCCCGGACCATTAGACGAAAGGAAAAGGGATGTGGTGATATTTCTACATCAGTTGATGATAATGGGTAAAGGCGTACAATTACCAGGTAGATTAGCCCTTTATCGAAATTTGGTCGAAAGGGGTTTACTGTTCGTTTGTGAATGGGCATTTAGAAGATCCGAAGCTCAACTTCTACATGCCGGTGCGGAAATTTTGACTTTGGCAGTGGAACATGATGCCAATGTTGTCAGGTTACATGTCTTCAAAGAAGACGAAGTGAAAAGGAGGACGTTGGTGTTGGAGATTATAAAGTTACTTCAGACTACGAAGAATTTGGGTTTGATGTCGCAGATGTCAGATACGCTTAGGACGTTGTTGGAGACTCCACCAGAGAATGAGGTGAGTGATATACCATAACATTTCTCGAATTTTAGTGATTATGTCTGATAGTGTAATTTTGGTGGGCTGATGAATGATGCGCATTTAACAGGCCTTCACAGCACGTACGAAAGAAGGACCATTATCCGAATCGTTCAGTACATACTTCTATGATAATTGTGCGAGCGTACTGTACACACCTCTAATGGATGCTCCCGATGTAAAAGCGGAATTGACAAAAAGTGAGTTTTGTACGCTTTCTTCTCTCTCTCTAGGAAGTACTGATGTGATCTTGGATCATCTGCAGATAAACTCTTCAAACTCAGTCGAGAACATATAGCCCTCTTGCAGCATTTAATCGAACTGTTGTCATTCAGTATAGCGAATCATGCTCACAGAGCGTCGTATTTCGTCCTGGCAAATCCAGTATCGAAGAAGGTTGTTCAACTTTTATATGTGAAAGATAAACCTTTACGTCATGGTATGTCTTTTCTGTCAATTTCCAAATACAAGTTGTAGATGGCTGATGGCAATGCGATTGAAATAGCTTGTTTACGATATATTCGAGCTTGTTTGAAGACGCCAAACCATTTCATGCACCGTAATTACGTCAAGAACGATCTGTTCTTACCTTTACTAGAATTACTGGAAGAGGAGAGTATAAGGGATAATATGATGAGTTCGGCTTGTATGGATGTATTGGAGTTGATCCGACGGGTAAGTGGTATTTCTGGTGTCTGTATAATCTATGAAACGATGATGTATATATTTGACGATGCTAATTTTGTGTGACACGATGTGACAGGACAACCTGAAACTTATCATCAATCATCTATTCGAGAACTACCGTGATCGCCTGGATAAATTATCTTCGCGAGCATTCTTGAAAAAATACATATCGGGATTGCGTAATCGATGGGAAATCAATAATGAACCTCCCCCACCTGTTCAGCAATCGACTCTATCGTCCCATGAGGGAGAATCGAGTAAGGCTCAAGCTGAAGAAGATTACTTCAATGCCTCGGATGACGAAGAACAATCTGCTAGTACAGCTGAAGTATCAAGTAAGAGGAAAAGGATGTTCACTCATGGTGGTGGACCTAAGAAACGTCCAGCGGGAGCTAGGAAACAGATGGTCGTATCCGGTAAAAACATTGGTAGACCAGCGCCTGAACCTGAATCAACCACTGAGTCTGACCGAAATCCTGCATCGGTGGTTGAAAGACCGACTAGTGCATTGGGGTTAGATTATGATGATGGATCGGATTCGGATTCTTCAACAGGTCAGAAATCACCTAGAAATCAACCACAACCTCAACTTCCACAATCCCTTCAAGGAGCTAAAGAAGAAGGGGAAGGGGAAGGGGAGGGATTAGAAGATGTACAAATGCGCATGAGAGCGAAGAGACAGCGTGAGGAAGAGGAAGAGGAAGGTTTTGCGGGATTGTTAGTCGGTGCTAAATCGACACCGACGAAAGATGAAGATGAAAAAGAGAAGGGAATGGTATTGGGTGATAACGATAATGAAGATGCGAAGAAGGTTCAAACAACGACAGGGACGAGTGTGAAAGATATGGGTAAAAAGATAAGGTTGAATTTGGGTTTCGGCAAGAAGTTAGGTGGTGGTGGTGGGAATAGCAAGTAGTTGGAGTAAATATCATCTTTTTTTCCAATTATGTGTATGTGAAGAACAACTTCATTCAATCATTCTATATATGTATAATACATACAATCATTGTTTGTCTTTATTTGAGGGAAAAGAAGATATCGAGAGGTTTCTATTCTTTTTTCGTTTCTTTTTCTGGTTTTATATCTTACATATTCTTTCATTTCCATTTTATCAACGATATTTCATCCTGTTTCGACGGGTCATTAGTGAGATAAGGAAGAGTGATCAAGAGGCAAATGAGTTGTGGGTGAGGAGCGATGAATCTGTTATTGTGCTGTAATCAATAATCCGGTTGTGTTCGTATATGAGGCACGCATCCAGTGTCGGTCGTGTTAATCTGAGTTCGTCGCATCGAAATCAAAAGCAGAGAGAGACACGAAAATGAACAAAACGTGCATTGAGTAAAAGGGTGAGGTGAACAGGGTCCATCGCAAGATCGAGAACATCGGATTTAATCATAAACACCGAAAGAAGCTGGCTGGGTAGGAACGGGTCATATGTCCGATTGTGGCACTTGCTCTTTCTTACCATACAGGGATCCCTGCAGTCCTCCATAGTGCAATCCTTGCATGCTTTGCCTTGCTCCTGCTCTCCACCGTACCACTCACCCTAGTCGTAGCGAATTTTCATCAAAACCTCTAAAACCATTATCGATTTGTTGGTCTCTCTCATCCTTCAAGTCACCTCAACCGACTGTCAAAAGTATTTCGTGAGTTGTTTCCTCTGTCCTTCACCACCTAGTGCATAAGCTGATTGTATCGGGTGTTATAGAAAATGGGTGTAAGTCGCTTTTCCGATCGAGTCATGATTGAAGTTCTGGTATTTGGAGAAAGTCAGGATGGGATACAGGAACATAGGTCAGATTGAGGAGGAGGTCAAAATCACGATCGTGCTAGGTGGTCTGGGTCAGGAAGAAATGGAAGATCAGATGGTCCGATAGCAGGAGAGAAGAGAACGATAATCTGACATTTTGTTGTTATGTGTTATATAGAGAGTCATCCGAGCTCAAAGAAAATCCGGTGGTATTTTCAAATCCCACACCCACCACAACAAGAACCCCGCTCGATTGAGGAACCTCGATTTCGCCGAGAAGAACGGTTACATCAGAGGTGTGGTTAGGGAAGTCATCCACGATGCTGGTCGGTGAGTTGATGTTTTGTCTTATAAGGCGTTGGGTTTGGGGATAGGAGGGGGTTTTAGTGTGGGATGATGGAGCGCATTGCATGGATAGGCGGATGGAAGATGTCAAGAGAGGATAATGAGCATCGGTGCCCGTAAAGTGGACGTTTCGACTACAGCACCACAATCGTGTAGAAGCAGGATGGATAGATGGAATTGACGTGGAGAGACGCAAAACTATGATATCCAACCCTTTCTTAGACACTCGCTGACGCCCGTGCTCTTTCAGAGGTGCTCCCCTCGCCACTGTCGTCTTCCGAGACCCATACCGATACAAGCTCCGAAAGGAAACTTTCCTCGCTGCCGAAGGTATCTCTACCGGATCATTCATCTACGCCGGTAAAAAAGCTACTTTGAACGTCGGAAACGTCTTGCCCATCTCTCAATGTCCCGAAGGTACCATCGTCTGTAACGTTGAGGAGAAGATTGGTGATCGAGGAGCTTTGGCTAGAACTTCCGGTAACTACGCTACCGTCATTGGACACTCTGAGACTGGTGTTACCCGAATCAGATTACCTTCCGGTGCCAAGAAGACCATCTCATCCCGATGCAGAGCTACCGTAGGTATCATCGCTGGTGGTGGAAGAATCGACAAACCTTTCCTTAAAGCTGGTCGAAAACACCACGCTATGAGAGCCAAGAGAAACTCATGGCCTAGAACCAGAGGTGTTGCCATGAACCCCGTCGATCACCCTCACGGTGGTGGTAACCATCAACACATCGGTCACGCTTCCACAATGGCCAGAGATGCCCCATCAGGTCAAAAAGCCGGTCTTATCGCTGCCAGAAGAACTGGTCTTCTCGTAAGTAATCATTCGCTCATCTCTCAATACTCAGTTTGTTCTTATTCTTCTGTTTACTGATGATCTTGTGTTTCCGATGTTACATAGCGAGGTACCGCCGGAAAGACCGTCGACACTGCTTAAGTTTTTCGATAGAGATAGCTTTTGTATTGTTGACGGATTGGCTAGTAGGGATTGTTGTAGGGAAAGTAGATATAATCCAATCGGGATGATTTGGGATGGATTATTATCTCTTTCGGTTCACAAACAAAACTTTTGGGGAAAGCAGTCAAAGAGGAGATTTTATGTACTCTTTCCGCCTTCTTTTCATGCAGATTCTTTTTGACGAATTGGGAAGAGAAGGATAGCACTATATGTTGGCGTTTCATCATTTCCTCGCTTACATGATTCTAACGTGCTGCAAGCATTGAGCAGTGAGATGATTGCTGCTGTTCTATGGATCGGGATGATGGGATGATGATGGGACGATGGGATGATGTATCAATTCAGGAACTGCTACTACTATGACTGCACACAACCTTATTTGTCACCGGTTGGTTCAATTATTTCTGTTGAACATCTCCCTCCCTCCCTACTGATATCTTCCTTCCTTCCTTTTTGTGACACCTATCCTTTCATATCTCTCCATATTCAGCCTCCGCCTCCGACTGGATCGTCATTTCGTCATTCATGAGATTGCGGTACGATGAGCCCTTAACGCCCAGTCGTCAAACCTAAGTTTCCTGAAATCCAACCGAGGTTCAACATCTCTATATCGTCTGGTCTGTCATACATCACCGAGATGTCACAAAGACAATCACAGTCGCAGTCTCATGCGAGGAGTGAGGGAATCCAGAGACGATCCGCTGCTGAGCTTGATCGGTGAGTCACGAGTCAGCTTCGGACATTTGATTTCATGTAGGTTGAGCTGATGATACCCGTCTCAATATTATGGGAACAGCGATGCTCGAGCTGAAGCTGGGAATTTGAATGGTATCTTATCGACTCAACCACCCTGGAGTAGAGAAGCCGAACAATCTAGACAGAGGTAAGCTGCTTGTCATACGTTTGTCCTTGACTCTTTACCCTCAATGACGACTGACATTCCTTGTTGCTTAGATGTCGTGACATTCATCTCCTCTTAATCTTCTCACATCCCTTATCTCCCTATTCCCAATCTTTAGATAATCTATGGCATCAAACTTCCTATCTCCTCATCTCAGCTTATAGAAATATCATATCGAATATCGAACGTTCCTCTGCCTCTTCTCAGCCCCAGCAAGGAAGAAGGGATCGACGATCTGATAATAACTTCAACTCGCATGAATTGAGGAAAGCTATCACTCGATTTAAGCAATTCTTGTCGAGCGAAGAGAGTTTTTACAAATCTCTTATATCGAGGATATACAATTATCACGAATTACAAGATCTCCCCGGTATCGCTTCTTCCCTTCTACAGGTGAAGATACCTCTGGGAAACCAATTCGACGATGATGGACATGACGAGGTGGAAGTAGGAAGGGGCCAAGAGAAGAAAGATAAGTTAAGTTTGATTTATAAAGGTTTGATATGTCTAGGTGATTTAGAAAGATACAAAGAGCAATATAATAATGGGAATGCGAATCAGAAACCGAATAGAAGGGGTGGTCCGGAAGAGCGGTTTGGCGAGGCTAGGAAGTATTATGAAGTCGCTAGGTGTATACAACCTGATGATGGTGAGCGTTCATATACATATACATGACATATGCTGTCAAAGGTGTTGTTACTGACTTGCACGTTCTTTTGACTTAGGTGCTGCCTTCAATCAATTGGCTGTCATCTCAACTTATACCTCCGATTCCTTCTCCACCATCTATTATTACTTCAGAGCATCAGCGATACGGAATGCCTTCAAAGGGATTCACGGGATCTTGTATGAATATCTCGGTAAAGCAACTGAGCGATGGAGAGTCAGGAGGAAAGAAGACAAGGAAGAACCATCTTTGGAGTCTGGTAATGAGGTGAAAAAGTGGAAAGAAGATATGATAGTCCTGGTTGGAATACTGTATCTCAAAGCTGGGTTAGTTGTGGATCAAGTGTCACGCACGCCTTCCTAGCTGACCTGCTTCCTCTTCGCATAAATAGATTCTCTTTCATCCCTACACTTCAGCCTGTCTTGTTCGATCAAATGGGTTCATTATTGCGATCTCGTCAACTATCAACTGAAAATATCGTCAAGACAATCATCATACTTATTGGATTACATCATCATGCTCGGAATACCGCTGGGATCGAACAAGATGCTAAATTGATCCAGAGATCCCACGAAGGTGAATTCAGATCTTTGGAATTGTTGTTGGGGATTTCACAAATTATAATGAAAATTGCATGTGAAGAGATCGAAGAAGTTAAATCTACTATAATCAATCAAAGCGCTCTATCTGTCGAAAACGATAATGATGACGATAACGAACAAGAAGGACAAAGTGATGATCTGACGGTATACATCAGTGCGATTTTACGAAGGATACTTCCTAGTTTGAGAATAATTTCGAAATGGATCAAAATGGATTTAGTTTATTTATGTAGGCAGAACCAAGCTCATCCTTCTTCCACAATACTCAAAGAATTCTGGATCACATACAAGAAATTAATAGACGATCTGATGGAGGTGTTTCCAATCTCGCAATTACCCTCTCTACCTGAACCTCTAGAGGAAGATCTAGATATGAAAGGCTTCTTACCGCTCCAGAGGGGGATCACCAGTGAGAATAACGAAAGTAATAGCTTGGAATCGCAGGGTGATGTTCATCCCAACGAGGAGCAGTTGATGAGATTGGCGGATATCCAAGTAGATGCAAAGTTGATTATGCAAAGTGCGGTAAGTACCACTCTCTCTGAAGATTGTTGTTCGTGGGCTAACCTGTGTGTCTGTCGGATGCAAGGTCGGATCCGCTTTACTTGGTAATCCAAGACCTTTTGCTCTACCTGTCCAGGTCAACTCCAGAGAAGAATCCGACATTGCATATGTCAGTACGGACACGGAAGATGATCCTGTCAATTTAGCTATGAGAGCTACTTTGGCTTCGGAAAGTAGTATCGATGGGGACGAAGAGAAGGAATTGGATAACGAAAAAGTGATATTGTGGAACAAGAGGTATGTTCCCACATTCTAGGTTTATGGAGGCAAATCATACAAAGCTGATGCAATAATCACAACTGTCAGTCCACCACCTGGTACACCTCCTGGTATACCCCTTCCGCCAACAGCATTAGTACCTGCACCCGCTGCGTCTTCGACGAAAAAGCCAACAGCGTACGATCTCCTTCAGAACCTGATGTTGGAAAGTACTCCTACTCCTCCGGCTGCCGATTCCCATTTACCACCTACCACTGCATCCCCTTCATTGGGCATACATTCTTCTCCCCAAGCTCATACGATCACGTCGACCACTTCGGGAAGCGGTGCATTCCTATTTGGCTCAGGTGGGAACGCACCTGGACAAGGGAGTAATAGTATCTGGGCAATGACGAGAGAAGAAAGTGAGAAAGGGCAGAAAAGATCGAGTACGGGTGTTAGTGTTGGAGTCGGTCAACCCAACATAGCTGCTATTTGGAGTACTCCTAATCCTAATCCGGGTCCGACCGCCACCGGTTCGACGGAACATACTCCTCCAGCTACCAGTACTTATCATAGTCAACACATCCAGCAAGCTCAAATATATAATTATCCACCTCAGGAAGGATCCGCTTCCCAGCCAAGAGGCGTGCAACAACAATATTATACTCATAATCAACCTCAATACCCCTATCAACCAACTCAGGTTCCACAAAGTCAGACTCAGCATAACAGAACTTGGGGGTTGAGTAATGTCCCATTACCCCTACCTCTTCCTTCATCCCAACAACCACAATCTGATCCGACGTCGGCTTCTTACCCTTACGATCAGACGCCCAGCCAAAACCAGCATCAGAATCAGAGTCAGCAGGTCCCATATTACCTCCAACCTGCTTATTATAACGCTAAACCTTGGGGAACGAGCGGTGGGCAAGGATAAAGACAAGACACGGGAATGGAGATGTGAATGGGCGCACGAGGCCGTGAAAAATAGAGCCTCTGATCAGTCCAACGATCGCACTCACATCTAGTCATTGACAGATAAAACAAGCATGAACACACGCTGGAGATGCCGATCAGAAATCCCATTCGATCGAAAGCGGCGTGAGGGTCGAAGGAAAACTGAAATTGATGAAATACACGATCGGTGACATCTACTGCTGGCCGCAGATAATCTTGCTCTTTCAATCTGATGTCTGCTTAATTATCTATCCCTCTGATGCTTCTATATATTCAGTGTTGTGATGTATCGATGCTGTTTCCGATTTTGCAGACCACTCAGCTGATGAGCATGACACTGTTATCATTACATTATACAACAAAAATGCATCTGACTGATACATAGCTACACAAATATCATATCATGAACAACGATTAGTTTTTCCTTCTTTTCATATCCCTCTCAAACCTCCCACTTTCTCCCGATCGTTTGCCTTCCCCACCCAACCCACCGTTCAACCTCTTCTTACCACGCTGTAACGTATCCCCTCTGTGACCCAATTTACCAACCCCGTCCCAAACACCTTTCGAACCTCTATCACCAAGGACACCTTCCAATTCAGCTTCCAGTCCATTCCTTCCTCGTCTACCTCTTCCACTACCAATACCGAAACCCATCGCCAGGGCAGCTTCGTCATCCCTTCGACGCTTAGCTTCTTTCTTACTGGTGACCAATCTAGTCATGTTGGATTCTTCAAATTCTTGTATTCTCTTGAGCTCCTCTGCTCTCTTTGCAGATACAGAGTTGGTAGCCTTGTTAGACACTGGTCTGACCGATAGACCCGAAGTTGATTCTAGTATGGGTGCAGAATCGATAGAAGCTGCAAATTCAGATAATAATGCTGGAGCCTGTCTCTGTCTCTCTTTACGCTCGGATCGACTGGTACCGTTCTCCAAGTATGGGACTGCTGCCACTCTGGGTGGTCGATATATCTGAGATGAAGATCCGTCCTCCTCGTCTGAAGCAGCAGCGTATTTGGATGGCTTGGTAGAGGATGATGATGTTGTGGGTTCTCGAGACGACACGATAGCGGATGGATTCGGTCGGAATGATAGTGGATCTAACCATGATAGTTGAGATCAGCTTGTTGCACCAGCTCTTCATATGTGCGCGAGTAACTATAGACCTCCGAAGGGAATAAAGCACTCACCCTCCTCGACATCATCCTGTGTAACTTTCTTCTCACTACTTTCGGCGAGACCTATCAACTTCTTGATTTGATATTCCAATTTACTCTCCATACCTCTAACTTTGTCCATGACTTCTTGACCCAACATCAATTCCCCACTGAGCTCACTCATCATACTGCCCACGCTACCCTTCGCTATGTCCTTGTGGGAGCGGGGGGCAGTAAATGGGGTAGAGAGGGAGATTGTAGATTGTATTTCGTCTGATGTGGGGAAAGGTAAAGATGGGTCGATCAGACGAAGGGATAATAGGATAATGAGGTTTTGTAAGGAGGACAATAGCATTTGAGGACGGAGGAGAAGGAGGGATAGACCGTTGGTAAAATCGAGGGAATCATCGTTGTTTTTCACTCTGAGCATTGTAAGATGAAGTCAGCTTGATATTCTAGCTTGTGAATATAGATATAAGCTCACTTGGTAGCTAACGGAGCAGATGACGAGATCGTAGCATCAACAGAAGTTTGTATGGTATTGAACAACTTCAACAAATCCTCCGTAGATAGGTTGGAGGGAATTCCGGTATTACTGTCCATTCTTGACTGTATATCAATGTCAGCTGAAGCTATCACATCTTCGGAACAGACTGTGATATGTATGAATCGATGACCCCCTCAGTCACGAGTTTTCTAGGCTCGCTCCACCCTACTAAAGTGGATAAAAGGCTTTATAATCTATATCTCAACGGATCTTTGCCGATTGATTCAGTGCCCAGTGCGATAACATCCTTGGGGGTCTTGTTTCCGTTTGGAAAAGAGAGAAAAGATGAGAACGGTGATCACACTCACAGGGATGGACTGAGTAGTCCTATGATACAACAGAAAATTGTTATGAGAGTTACACCAGAAGAAGCGAGAAGGAAAAGAAGTGAAGAAGTGAAGAGAACGGAAGTCAAGTTCAAAATTTTTATATACTCGTACTCATCCCTCGACGGAATCAAATGTGAATCCTAATCAGGACTACGAGATATCACAGCCGGCGACTTGTACTCAGTTTGTAATGGGATTAGGAACCGAATTCAACGCCCAATGCCGAACGGTACTGTAGTCGTCACAACGTCATGTAATGTTGCCAAGTTGGAACTAGCTGTCTTCTTATAACCATTTCCTGCTAATCCTCAAAGACTAACGTTCACCACTAGATAGTAGATACCAGCAACACTCTTTCCTCTTCTAGCCAATATAAAATGCGAATATGACAACTCGCCCCATCCCTATAGACTTTACCGCTCCCGATGATGGCCCGAGTCATTCGTCAGGTCCATCCAATTGGAGGAAGGTTCGACATGCAGTCAAGGTCGCATCTGCGGTGAAGGACAAGGACAGGTTGTCGGGAGCAGATACTCTGGCTGTCAGTAGTACGAGTAGTAGTGCTAGTGCCGCATTCGCTAGATCTTTGGTCTTGTTCACTGGTGAGTGGTCTCCCGCTCAACACAATCGGGATATGAAACACTGACAGTGGTATCTGCTTGTATCAGGGTTTCTCTTCAGAAGACCTAGTAAATTATTCAGACCAAGTCGAGGTAAGCTCTCGTACATCTAGACATCTTGGTGTAGTGACTGACTTCAGTTACCTGTGTCTACATCCATAGTGGACACATGGGCAGGGCTTCGTCAATTGGCAATATCATCCGATCAAACGCTCTCACCATCATTCATACGTGATCTCCTGAGGCGCAAGACTGGTCTAATAGCTATCACACTGACGATTTTACCTCCTCTATTGGTGAACACGACCATGGGATTCCTCTTGTTTACGGGTCATTCGTTCTTCTCACTATCATTGGCGAAATTGTCGTTCTTCCAAAAACCGAAAGAAGTTGGAGTTGATCAAGCGAGATATCATGCTCCCCTGAATTCGAATAGTGTTACTTCCAAAGAAGAAGGGGCGGAAGAGGAAGAAGAGATTAACCTGGATACTTTACTAAGAGGTCCAAGCATCATACCCAACCATCCTACCTTGTTATCTGGAATAGCAGGTGCGGGTGCAGGGTTGGTACAAGGTGCAGCTTTCACTCCTGTTGAGAATGTAGTCAGGTGAGTACCTATCTAGACCCTTCATCCGGACTGTCGCTCATCTAATTTCGACATATAGATTCCTTCATCAATCAACTACATCGCTTACTTCCATGGCAGCTAAATTCCTCAGTTTACCTATCCGCAATGTCCCTAAAGCATTCGACGCTTCTCAGCCTGCTACGCCTATACAAGCTATTAAGAATCTCTTTGCGAGCGAAACATGGAGGAAGAGTCATAGTTGGTGGACAGGTTGGAGATGGGCTGTTGCAAGAGATGCGTGAGTCTTACCTGTCATGTAATCTTCGTATTCTCTTTGACGTTGAGTCAATGAAGTGTGATTGCTTACGACCTCTGATATCTGTCATACAGCCTAAGCTACAGTTGTTTCTTCGCTGCGTTCGATGTGACTAGACGGGTGGGTCTACGAGTCAAAGCACTATTCGGCGGATCGATCCAACCTTCATGGGACAACATCCTAGTCTTAGAATTCCCTTCTTCCGAACAACAATCTTCTCTCTCACAGACAATCACTCAACAGCCTGTACCCACAATAGCCAGAGTAGCTCAAGCGACCACCATCGTCACTGGTGGAGTCTTAGCTTCAATCTTGGCAGAACTTGTCGGACGACCTTTCAGGGCGTGTCAGCGGATTATGTTTGTCGACTCGCAGATGCAGCTGGAAGCTGCTAAGAGGTACAAGGCAGGTGTGGAACCTATATTGATAGGTGGGAAAGGATTTGGAGGGAAATGGGAACCTATCATCAAGGCTTATAGGCAAAAAGGTCTGAGACCATTCTTGCAGCCTGATAAACCGCCTGTATTGTCGACTCGACCTATAGAACCGATGGTGCAGAGGCAGAGTAAGATGACGAGAATGGCGAAGAGAGTTGGATGGAGGTTGGCTGCTGTTGGACCGTGGGGGTTCGGATTTCTAGTGTGGGCTTGGGTAGGAGGGGAGGTGTGAGGCGAGTGAAACATCGCCAAGTGAGATAATGACGAGTGCATCTCCCTGCTTGAATAGAATACAAATACAAAGATACCTTGCACTTGAATATACCCCTTTGATGATATGCATGAAGTTAAGGATGAATTAATATCTAATGTACAACATTCTATCATCTATCTGAGATATTTTCCTATATCTGAGATACTTTCCTGTCAATGAGCCCTGACAAGTCCGACCGAATACTATGCTATGGACTCCATCTAAAGACCCAAATCCAGCTCATGAGACCCCTGTTGTATGCCCTCAACCTCTTTAGCCTTCTCTCCCCATTCTCTAGGTACACCACATCTCTGCAATACATGCATCAAACCACCTTGATCCTCTGTCGCTTTTGTGAGGGCATCTTGCTCATCTTGGGATTTGACCAACATCATCCCTGCGTATCCTAATGAGTTGAGCTCGAGGGGCTGATGGGGGGAAGGTAAGGGGAAGGAAGGGAGGAAACGGGGGATGAGATGGAGATGGTCTCTGCGGGACGCATCATGGGTCAACATCAAAAAGGGAAGATTGATGCACAGGACAGTAGAGTGCACTCACAAAGTGATTAACAAGTTCCATCCACCATCTTTGTCTGCACCGCCGTTCCTCAAAGCGTCAAAAGCAAGGTCGAACATCTTCATCATGGCAGGAGCCAAGAGATCCACCAGCTGTTCGTTGGTCTCGGCTGTGGGAGGGTACGGTACAGATGCATGAGGTGGTAGAGGATGAATGATGTGTAGGTAAGGTACATCAGGAAGAAGGATCGCTTGATCTACAGAAGAATCCATATACATTATTCAACCAATAAGCGAGATACCTTTCATCGTTTGGTGGGCGGATTGGATTGTGAAAAAGACTCACCTGGCCTTGAGAACTGTACAGTCTGACACCACTCTTCAACGGGTGCTCTTCCACCTGGTACTTCGACGAACTGCAGATGACGCCATTTCTGACTTGCTCCCGCACCTTCACCACCATTATAAAACCCTAAGAGTTTCCTAGGTCTGGTAGGATGCCTCAAAGCCGCCTGGAGGATGTTGTACGCTAGTGCTAACTGAGGTGGAGTAGGCGGGAGTGATTGGGGCTGGTATGAAGGTGGACAGAGGAGTATATGTTCAGGTAAGAGAGAATACTGTATTTGTACATCGACAGAAATCAGCTTGTTGCACTACACGGCTACAGGGGAATTTCAGTTGACTTACCTTGTTCAGCTGTGAATGTACGTTTATGACTGCTCGTTAGCTTTTGAGTTCTTCCATCTCCCATCTCTACGAGGAGAATTGTAGCCGAGCGAACTCACCAGTATACTCATCCCTTCCTCACCTTCCAGCCCCTCTAAACATCCTACATAAAGTTCTTCCACATAAGGAGGTTTGAACGGTTCTTCACCATTCTGCTTATCCACTGTCTCCTCGGTCCTTGCTCTTTTACGTTCAGGTGATCCTGATGTTCCGTTTTCGGCTTTCACAGCTTCCAAAGCATCGCTTTTGGCCTTTTGTTTGTCTTGTAAAGCTGGACATAGTCGAAGGTTGAACTAATTAGTCAAACAATAAAGGTTCAGCTTAAAATAATGCCAAATGAAAATTAGGAGGGGAAGGGAAAGGGGGGCGGGGGCGCTGAATCAGCAAAAAGATAAAGAGGAGTTAAGATTACACACCCTCCTTCCTTGCGAGTATACATCTCTAGCTTCACTAGGGAAGAAATACAGTTGACCGCTCTTCCTAGCTTGTTCGAATTTGGCTGGTAAGGCGGATAACAAGTCGGTAGGTGAAGATGGGTTGTTTGGGTATGCCATTTTGGTGTACGGTCGGTGCGGTCGTTGTATATGTATATGTATAGATCTAGGGGTATATCGAAGTAGTCTAGAAGAGATATAGATACTGATATTGCGCATGACACGCTTTGTATTGGTCAGAGACGAAGGGATCGAAATGATCATTCATCTCGAGTTTGGGTTTGAATGAATGATGCAGTAACTGTGTGTGGCGTGGCGATTGGATTGGATGTGTGGCAATAGATACCGTATGTGACATGTTTCAAGCTAATCTCGGTAGATCACCTTGACTACCGTGCCCTGTCGCTTTGATCCTATCATTGTGTGGAGTCCGTAGACTAGGCGACAGGGACAGAGTAAATTATTACTGTGTGACAGATTGCGAGAGTCAAGGGAGCTTGGCAAGATATAAAGTGTCCCAGGAGGGTATCCGCTCTCTTATCATTATTCTCCTGCAGACGTTGATCGTCCCGTCCTATACCTAAGCTGTCAAGTTGTCTTTTATTTTACTGATATCTCACCAAGACATCGATTGTCTTGTGTTAGATTTATCTATTTGTTTTGTTTCTGTATTTCACTTTCTCGACAAATCACTTTCTCTTATCAAGATGTCTTCGCCATTCCGCATGACTCCCTTGCGCAATCGTTCTCAGACCCAATCCCATATACCTTATAAGCCATTATCGGGATTTGAGACCAGCACTAATCTCTCCACCGGGTGGAGAGGAGGCGAGATTCAGCGTAAATGCTTTCTGCTCGTTGACTATGGGAAGGACTTCCTCATGGATAATAGACTTAGAACGGAGTGTGGTGAGGATGCAACAGGTGGTAGCCTACTGGTAATTCTTCAGCCTACTGTAAGTGATATCGGTGCCTCTTCTTAATATCGTGATCACACGCTGATGCAACATATTGTCCTGGTATAGGTACATCAACAGCTCATTCACTTGATATCCCAACTCCAGCTCCCCTCTCCACTGGGATTATCTCTTCATCTGACGGTACCCGGAACTACCCATAAACCGAGACTTACCGATGCGATCTGGCCTACCTTCTTCTCAACTTTCCTCATTCCTTCTCAGAGTCATCCTCATGAATCGATTGGCAGTCTTCCAATCGTGGGTAATGTCTCCCTGAGAGTGGATAAGAGAGCAGCAAGATGGTATGAGGTATGGAAGAAGGACCCTCAAGATGGGATGATAGGGAAGTGGGTCAACATTAACGGCCATACTAGGAATCCAGCCGGTGTAGACGCTGTCCGTCACAGTAAGGGCGAATCGAGCCAGTTTACCGATTCACCATACGATCTATCAGTGTATTCGATCAATATCCCTGCGAACGAAGACCATGATCCTGAGTCCAGCTCAAAGAGAGACGTGATCATACTATCTACTTCACCCAGACATGAATCACCCTCTTCTCATCACCTCAATAGTCCTCAACCCGAAGGACTCAAGACAATCACTCTCCCACCCTTGTCAGCTTTCTCTTCTCCCGCCTCTCAACATCCTGCACCTGAGATTTCCTCGCGATCCTCTACCCCGCTATCCTTCCATTCTATCCCTTATTCTCCCATCCACTCCATGCCCGATCCAGAAGCTTTGGCCACTCAGCCATTCCTCAAAGAGCTCTATCAGCGAATTAACATCACTCAAAGAGCCAGGTCGAACTCTGATCTAGCCAAACGAAGGGGTAAAGAGGGTTTGACGATTCATACGAAGAAGGACATCCGACCGCCATGGGCTGATCTCGGCTCTGCGATGTGGTCTGTAGGTACCAGTTGGGGTCCACCGACGACACCCGAAGGATGGGATCTATCTCCTTCTCAGCGACAACGACAACGACTTCAAGCTAAAGTTGAAGTTGAAGAGAAATCCAGTTCTATCTCACCTTCGAAGATCGATTTTACTGCTTCTCCACGAAAGGCACCTCCCATTCCTGACGGTCCATTGGATTCACAGAATACTGCGGGGAGCGGTTCTCAAGATGATCATGGTACTTGGACTTTCTTACCTAAAGGACCAGTCACGCCTACACCTTGGAAGTTCGGGTTCCCATTCCATCAAGTAGGAGCTTTACCTTCCGACATCAATATCGAGATATATAAGCCTCCTGTTGAAAGCCCACATAATCGAGGAATCAAGTTTCACCAAGAAATTGAATTTTTCGAATCTCAATCTCAAGTCATTCATGATCAACTAGAACATCTTCAAGTCTCTCCACTTCCACTGTACCCAAATTCACTACATACCTCTGCATTCGAGCTTGACTCTCCTTTCGAGATTGAGATTGAAGAGGGAATCGAATTCGAGGAAACTTCTCCTTCACGTTCTTCCAAATTGGGAGAATTGCCTATGGAAGAGATAAATCTGTCAGCATCGTCCCCTGATGCAAACCCAACATCATATGAAGAGCTCCTCGCACCTTTGGCAAGATGTCCTCGACCATCCGATCAGATCTACTCTCAAGTAGATATCTCATTCCTTCAGCCTTATACCGAACGACATGTGGTTCATCCTATCTCACCGTTCGATCTGGATATCCCCGTATCCCCATTTGACGAGGATGAGGATGAAGACGAAGGAAGGATGGACTTTTCGATGCCCGGGCTGAGAAGACCATCTGTATTGGGATTTGAGGGTACGCAACTGGGCATCATTGAAGAAATGTCAAATTCGGATGCCTCGTCGCCTGCATCTCTCAAAATGGATTCGTCTAGATATTTTGAAGAAGCATCGGAAGATCACATATCGATCCCGGTCATATCAGTTAAAGACGATTCTACCCATGCTCATTTGGACGATGGAAGGTCGATTGCTATTTGTGAAGAATCAGCTTCTATTCGACCACTTGAACTGGAAGAGATGCCCATCGATATTGAAAGGACGAGCACGAGTCGAGTGATACCCCGCCTACCGACCCCTCATGCACGACTCAGCGAATATTTCCTAGAAAACGATCAGCAACTTGGATTCTCCTCTGTTGGATCTTATCACGAGCCTTTAGATCTCTCTTGTTCTCCCGTACCATTCCAAAATTGTATCGAGGAAGACATACCATCTCCTACGTTATTCACTACAAATCACCTGTTCCAGTACCCCGATAAGGCCCAACACCCCGCCGACAATGGAGATGATAATCCTCGATCTCGAACAAGTTTTATGAGTGGTATCAAACCGATTTTCAGATCCAAATCGCAGAAAGACCGATCTCGATCACGTTCGTCCTCAGTAGGTGAAAGAGCACTCTCTTTCACAAATTATCACGAACAAACCAATCAAAGTGTCACTTCATTGATCAGTTCCCATACTGCAGCCACTGGAAGAGAACCAAAGAGACCATTGAAGAAGTTGAGTCAGAGGCTGTCGGGTTTTGGAAGTTGCCCGGAAGGAGGGGGGCAGGAAATTCCTCCTTTAGCGGTAGCGGTACAGGATCAGGGTGAGTCCTACATATATATATCGATCATCTGAAGCCTCTTTGAATTATGAGCAGTGACTAATGGTCTGATGTGATTTGTACATATCAGAGGGGAATATGATGACTTCGAGATTGTACGATGATGCTCAGGTAGAATGTCATTGTCATTATCCTAATTTGGTGATTTGTGAGTTGTCCCTATCAAGTCAAGCTGAGTTTGGCTATTTATATCAACTTGCTTATTACCATGTAGATCCACCATTGGAACAGCCACAATGGCCCTTTCGCATTTCAGTCCCAATACCGGTTTATCAGCACACCTACCCCGATTTAGTGATATACGTACCGATCATTCAGAAGTCTGCCAAAAAAGGTATGAGCTCTGATGGGTCAACGGACAATGGATTATCTCGAATTCCAATCGGTTTGGTGGGATATCTATACCCTAATATCGTGTTATATCCTTCTTCAAACCTTTCTTCCTCTACTGTACGATCTGAGTCTCTCGTTTTGCCAGAAAAACTTCTAGTCAAACCGATCACACTCGCACGATATGATTATCCAAATATCGTTGTATACCCTCAATCCACTCTTATCTCAAATCACAAAGTCCGATCTATTGCACTCGAGTCTCGACCAAAATCGACATTCGAACCAATAGTACTCGTACTATATCGTTATCCTAACATCGTCGTATACCCTCCATCTCGGAAGATCCAACCGATTCCACTCGAAGTATCACACAGATTGACAGTCGAATCAATCGCACTCGAACGATATCTCTGCCCGAACGTCCTCATATACCCGCCAATCACATCCAACAATCCCTCTCGTTCTTCACTGAATCCGATTCAGGTGGTAAAAACGATCCCTATCCTCCTTTACCGGAGTATCTACCCAGAATTAAAGATATATCCAACAGTCGTTCCCATTCCCATTCGGCTTGTTCAGTATAGGTATCCGAGCATTGTGATCTACCCATGTTGTAACAAAGGGATAACCAAGATCAAGACTGAATCGAGTGAGTTAAAGCCCCTTATTTTTCTGCACCGTATTTTATGGGGAGTAAGTGACGTGATATTGAGGGGACGAGAATGCAATAACATATCGAGCTACCCGATATCCACTTGACTCTAATGATCCGAAAGAAATTTTACTCGGCGCTAGAAGGAGATATTCAATTCTGAAAGCTTCTTTAGGTTAGCACTATACCAACTCCCAAGACTCTTCCGTCTCCCAAATTTGAGTCAGAAGGCTGATTATATGTTGTGGGTCAGTTTCAGATCGTACACCGGTTGATCAACGGATCTCATCAATCAAGAAATTCACTCATCAAAGAGGAATTTCAAGTCTCAGTTCGATCTCTTCTAGCTCTATCGTTACTCCTGTATCGGAGTCACCCCCTTTCTCTCTTGACGACTTGACTATACAACTCCCGAAGAGAACGACTCCATCATCCACACCACTTACCATGGAGACATCTTCGAAAGCTATTGTACCAGACTATTTCGCAAATATCGAGTCTTCCGCATCTCACCAAAGTGAAGAAGCCGCAATCAAGTTGAGCACCCAAGACACCAGTAGCCACGTTGAATCAGATTCTAGGATGAAGAAGAGAAGTAGTACATTGATATCTGAGAGGATGAAAGCGTTTTCTTCTCCACAAGGTATGTTAGCTGGTTGCCCATGATACAATTTTTAGGTCAGCTAATGATGGAATGAGGTAGCAGCAAATTGCACTCCATTTTCACCTCCTCCCGCTGCCCGCAAATCCCGAAATAATACCTACGATAACTTGGATCAAAGTCCTCCAACAGATTCACCATTCTCGCCCGGGCTGGGAAAAGAGCTTGGAGGGAAGAAAGTGGGTAGATTATCACGAGATCTGATTAAGAACTGGATATAGATGATCCTGCGGAATCGGTTGTCTTTCCTCGATTCTGGATCTAAATATGGCAAATCCAGTATTTGAAGAATGGTTGTATTATGCTGTTCGTTCTTTACCAAATACGTCCTTTATTGTTTGATCTGCGATATCATGATATTGATATCATGTATGGGATGATACAAATACAATGCATGTGGAGTGGACGATCAATGACTAATCTGAGGAAGCGCATCCTCTGCAACCTATATTATAGATAATGAATATTAGCATTCATTCCAGATGTCAAGCTCCCTTCTGGGAGTGAAAAAATAGAAGGTATGCGAGATCAAGAAGTGGATTGGATACTCACCACAATGAGGACATTCCACCACTGTACCTTTCTTAAGCTGAGCTTTCGGCACACGACATATACAAGTTGACCCTTGGAAATTCATATCTTTCGTTTGTATACACCTGACGCAACATAATTTCTCGTACCCTTGTCTGTGATGACGAGAAGCCACGAGTCAGCTAAATTTTGCAATTAGAAGGCGAAATCAAAGCTGAGAAATCTAAAGCTCAACTCACTTCTTCCACTTTGCTATCAAGCTAATTGACAAAGCAATCAGTCCGTCAGCTAGCTAATTCATACATGATTCAAGCGATTATGTAAAAACGAAGACTTACTTGGCATCCGCATACCCCTGCTTCAACAACCAATCGTACAACTCCCTCGTTATTAATTCTCGCTTGTAATACAGATCATATATATACCTCGATCTGGCATGGGATATTCTCATCACTGGCCTGTATAATTGAATACACTCGAATCAGCTCCTGAGTTAAAGGCCGCCTCTGGACAGTCCAGTTGGACAGTTGAGTTCAGCTCACCATACAGACTCAACCTTCCTCTTCCCTTCATGCGAGTCATTCTCTGCATCCCTCATCTTCTTCTCGTAATCTTCCAGTACATCCCTACAGATGCGAAGAGATGTTAGCTCGTGTTTGTACGGCTACAGAACCAGTATACGCAAACTCACTGTATATCCTCGTATCCCTCTGGAGGTGGCTTCGTCCTCTGTGTCCTTATCTTTGGCATTTTTGGAGTATAGACGAGAGTATTATTGTAAATCTATTGATGAGTCAAGGTAATTGTCTTTTAGAGAGCAATCGCATCAACAACGACCATTATGCAAGTATCCGAAGGTGATGATGATACCCAAGTCGAGCTGGGATAAATTCAAATAAATCGATATCAAAAGAATACGAGTCTGCGTACAGTACCAGGTTCAATTCGCCGCTTTACGTAAACTTCGGACTCATGGACCCAGGTTAATTGCGTAAATAGATGATTTCCGCATGTTTTTCGGTTGTTGTTGTTCATTCTCCTTGGATATATCCTCCATCAATTTACACCTTTCTTCAGCAGCTATATACCCAGAGAAAAAGGACCTATCTGTTTCTCCCATATCAGAGAAGATACTCAGAAAGGGGCAACTTACACGCTCGAAAGGAGTTGAACAGCAAGTACGCTCGATAGAGGATCATCAGAATAACCGCCGACATCCCGCTCGCTCAAATACGGTCATCATGGGGAAGTGGTCCCAGAGGGAGTACGATGATGTGCTGGTGAGAAAAGTGGTCAATCTGTTGTGAGTGGCTGTCCTCTACGGACCGTGTCATACTATCGACTTCCTATCCCGCTCACTATGTTTTACGCTCACCCCGCCCGTGACCGTCCTACCCGCGGTATCACTGAACGAGCTGATGGGAATGATTCATAACATAGCGAGGGATCAATCAAACGTCTGGACAAGAGAACGAGAGATACAAGGACTATTCCTGACAAACGTTTCCGAACGTTTGTCCAACAATTAGACCCAAAGGATATAGTTACACAAAGAGCTTTTGATTCGATTGTCGGAGTGAGCCAGTATGACCTTCACCGATATCACCAGACACTGATCATCGTATTCCTACACCTTGTCAGAACCACTTCTACTCGAGGAGGTCCGATATACCTGTTCGTACCTCCAATCGACTCTCGTCCGCAACTACCTCGATGGGACCGACTGGACTTCCTATACCCGCAGACAGAAGATTACCTATAAGGACTGAACCATCCTTGAGACGATCAACCACGTCATTATCGAATTTACGAAGAGACTTTATCGACGATGAATTTCCAAACGGTATAAATTTCAGTTTGGATCAATTCTCCGGTATCTCACCTCCGCCCATATCTCTCAGCCGAGCTAGAAACCCTCGGCCAATACCTGTTCCTATGACCAGATCTGTCAACGCTAATAACACCAATCACAACATAGGCGAACCTGCCAGTCCGCCAAATGAAGCTAGTAGGCATTGGTTAGAAGAATACACTCAATATACCAATCCTCAACCTAGGTTAGGCTCGCCCAGCAGAAATACTCGATATCCTCGTACGGTCATACGTTCGCCTATACCGCAACCTGAGTTCGACTCGGATGCCACGTCCGTGCCGGACGAGTTCGACACCTTGCTTGATAGACCACAAAGCCCAGAAATGGTCAATATGAATCGGATCATTGGAAGGAGAAGGAGAAGGATCGAGATCGATGGTACTGACAGTGAATCGGAAGCATTCGACTTGGCACGCAATAGGAATAGGAGTAGAAGAAGATTGGAAAATGTGGCGTCAGCAGCATTACGAGAAATCGAGGAGGCACGTACAGGTGATGCACAGTCTCAACCTCGGACCGAAAGCGAAAGACGACTTCGAACGGCAAGTCCTTTACCTTTCAGTATTGACTACGTCTCGCCGCCGCCGATCTCATATTCGCCTACTCTGGGAAACAACGACGTTGATGATTTACGAGGTAGAGATAGAGAAAATAGGAGAAATGGAGTGGTCTTCGATGAAGTTGCTATGCGAACGTTATTCGGGGAGACACCTGCACCTACTATTGAACATATCGATGTGCTCCCTACTTCCGCGGGGAATATGGGAGCTGAGCGAAATCAAACTGCTAGAGAGGGAGATGATGACGAAGAGAGGATAAGAAGGGAACTTGAAGATGATTTGGTTCAAGCTCATTATCGAACTGAACTATTTGGAGATATCGATAGACCACTCCCGGCTTTTGATCCTTTCCATGATTCCTAACGCGACAACTTTCGATCTTTCAGAATGAAACGATCTCCATTTCCATTTCTAAAGCTTTCATTTCGTCGTTTCATTGTTGTATATCAACGTTCATATCCATCAGATACCAAGCTATTTTATATCTGTAGATCAATTGTCTCATTTTGTCCTTTGTATGACGTTCACTCGCTCTTACCCAGCATTCGCCTGATTCACTATCTCTTTACTGCTTATACTCATTGATCTCACATAATATCTGTCCATCTCGTTCCATATTGTGGAAACTTACTCATTGACATTGTATATATAGATTTTCTTCATTTTGTAAGAGAAAACCCTACTGTTGATCAAATCCAAACATATTTGATACGATGTTTCATGAAATTTAATGATATTGTGTGAAACCACGGACGATTCTCAAGCCTGAATTGAATGGATATGCCCGACGATATATCTCTCGCGCATATAGAGCCTTTTGCTTTCGCATGCGAACATATAGCTCATTGATCTTATCTTGTCTTTGATAAATGTTGCTCTTCAGCGTGAGATTTGATTGCACAAATATGAAGAGTCTACTTATCCTGTATATGAACTCTTTCAGCGGATTTCACCAAGCTCGATGCCAGCTTGATAGTAACGCCAAGAGCTCATGACATCGTATATACGTAACATCTACAGAGAATGGTGGGTTTCGGTTTACGATCGCGCAAGTAATCGAAAGTGTCAACGTAATATTGGAGGTGTAGCAGGAACACCTGGTGACACACCGCCACTGTCTTACAAAATGATCGTTTCCCATCCTCTTGACCAGCGCCAAGATCTTTCAGCATGCCTAGATCCTCTTCAAGGGGCTTTCTTGTTCCCCCAAAGCTATGCATTGAGGAGAGTTAAGATATCACTCAATTTCACCTCATATGTGAATCCATCCTCGATTTCGAACAAGGGGTCCGAGAGTATCACAAAGCTTTCGGACTTCGTCATGTCATTACGCTGTGATCGTTCCCGTGGACGTAAAATCGCATTCATCTAATGTCAGGTAAAACGACAAACATGACCATAGCTCGGTTTGATATTATACCGACATCACGCCAAAACAAACTTCACAGTGTGGTCGACATGCAGATCAATTATGTGTGATACTTCACCAAGCTGCATGCGGAAGCTTGTAAGCATTCATCATGGCCGGCTCATTTGTAGAGGAATGAACCAGTATGTCCTCCTGCGACCAAGCTCACCTCTACCACCACAATTGTACACACTGGTTCAGTATTCGAAATTGACATTTCCCTACGAGAAAGACTGTTAAACTCCAGACCGATAATTCTCCTAGGAAGTTTGTTGTATCCTGGAGCCTAGATGCCCTCGCTCACGCAGTAGACATACTCGTTAATCTAATCCTGCTTATACTGCGCTTTCAACGAACCGAATTGTGATTGTGACTATGATCCGTGATTAGTGATCTGTAATCTTTGACTGGTGGCGGCGTTTAGCACCCCCTCATCCGTCCCTTCAGGAAAGATACTGGGACCCTACTCTACAACGGTAGCTTGACTTTAGTGAACTTCGAGCCGAGCCGATGCCGATTATCTGTCCATGCGATCAGACGACATCACCAGCTGCAATCATCTGTGTCTCGTAGAGATAGAAAGCAAGTAGACGGATTGACCCAATATGAGTGATGATTTGAATCGTGAACGTACCAGGTACAGCAAGATATCGTCGTACACAGTAAATTAAAAGAATTAGGTACAGTACATACAAACCTGGTCCAGACTTGTAAAGAAAAAAACATTCTCCCTCTCCATGTAAAGTCCGTGCAGGAGATGTATTGACGGTTAAGGAATCCTTCGACGCCTTTCCCTCCCAAACGTAAGTGGATCCTCTTGATTCAGGGTCACGTAGAAGGGAAAATGTCTCACAGACTTGGAGCTTCCATTTACTCGGTCAAGTTGTTGCATTGAGACTCTAGATAGATTGCCAAGTGAATGAAAGCTTTTCAGATGCAGCTGACCAGCTGACGTGAAGTGAAGTCCGGTCATAAGTCGTCCTATTTTCTTTTACTTACGTCTTACTGAGACCGTCATCACGAGTCGTCTTCGCGCTCCGCACATTAGAACAACAATCTGTTCAAGTTGGGGCTTTGTCCCCTTCTCGTCATTTCAATTTGTTAAGCATGTATATCCAAGGCGTTCGGTGGCGTCGTCATCTCCTGTGTATCTCCCGCATCCTTGTGATAAATGATATGTAGCGGTGGAGAGAGAACGGGCTCCATGAGATATATTCGCACGAAGAGAGAGAGACGATAAGTAGATATATGACAGAGTGGAAAAGATAAAGGCACGGCGCTAATTGGGATGGGAATTAGAGGGTTGGAGTGAGACTAGATGACTATAGACAACTAGAGCGACTACGATGACTAGGACAACCCGGATCAGCCAGTAACCGATGGGTCCTCCTCTCTGTCAGTGCGCTCGTGTTGTAATCTCCTTCATCTGGCTCCTCTCTTTGTCTCTCTTGTTTTGACCAGGAGACTCTTTATCAGAGAGCAGTAAGTAGATGCAGCACATATGGGCTCATTTGCACTTGGTATCTCGTCATTTCTCATTCATGCATGATTCGGACTGAACGGGATAACATCAAGACATAAGATAATTTAACCTTCCTCTCTTTGTTTTTCCTTCCGTCGATCTTCACCTTATCTTCATTTGTAACGAGTCGTCATTCATCGTTTTTTACACCATCAGTATAAGTATAAATCAATCGAACAAACAAACAGACTTATCTCAACTTCGCTCCAAACTCAAAACCTTCCATTCATTTCACTTCCACTTCACTCTAGTTCTTTTTGCTCAAAACCACGTTATCTCGCTCAACGAGCTACAGTACAGCACAAGAAGATAAAATACCTCCCTTCACCTAGCAAGGTCCAAAGCAACTAGCAAGGCAATTTGGATCTTCGCCAAATCGCAACGAGCTTCGCATCATCATCATCATCATCATCATCATCATCATCATCATCATCATCATTATCACCATCATCGTCAGCCTCATTTCATCGTTATCATATATAGCATCATCGATTTCGTAAATCATTTCCACACACATACGTACACCTACTCATAGCAAATCACTCTAACAGCGGCATTACTCGGTTCCTGTGTGGACCCCCGACCTATCAAGATAGCGTGGGAAATTCCCTGTTTTAAAAAGAAAGAGAGAAAAAAGGCTCCGGAACCAAGTGCGAGATATAACATACACCGGTACGTAACCTCTTCACGCTCTTCCTTCTCTCGTTATTTTTCAGCCCGTCTCCGCATCACGTGAACACAGCCGTTTCTTTCGAGATGTCCTTTCTCTGTTTTGGATATTTGAGTGTTTTTACGAATAATTTTTGTCTTTTGGCTGTACATGAAATGGTATGACATGACGAAAAGCAGAGGGGGAGGGCTTTAAATTCGTGATTCGCGGGGATTACCCTTACAAACAAGGTTAGATGGTTCCAGGTGGAGAAAAGTCGAGACTGAAGCTAGGTCCAGCCTAAATCCTGGCATAACTCTTGTCATCTTGCCGAATGAACTGGACTGTTTTGATGACTTCTATATGATTTTTATGGTTTTGTCTTTAACTGTAGGAACCGAAGACCCTCCGCCGGTTACGTTGATTCCTGCCCTTCTTTAACGTATTTTATGTTCCTTTATTTCTCATCTTCAGCTTCACCAACGTTTACCATTTTGGAGATTACTTGATTCCTCATGATAGTGGTGGTATCGCAAAGCTTGAATTCCGATCTAGAGATTCCAGCGAATCGAGATTTAATCGTATTACGAGAAATTCACCTATCACAAGGATACCTCTTTAATTATTGTTGACGTCAGCGTCAGCTGGGTAAAGAAAGAGGCATTGACACTTTAACCGATTATTGGGTCTATTTATTCGTAAAGACCCAAAAGACAAGGTTATTTATACAAAAGCGTGTTTTAGTATTGTGCTCGCTTGCGTTCTTACACCAAATCCCCACCATCCCCGTTCGCGTTATATATGTTTTGTCATACTGCATAATATCCTTCTTGTGCTTATCTCTCTCTCTCCTCATCTCTCAAATACATAAACAGCTGATTGAAATGATCCTTTTTTCGTTTTCGTTTTCAATTGAAATTTTCAGAACGCCATACGCCTACATTTCTGTCAGAAAGTCAGAAATCTTTAACAACCTTAATTCGCACCCTTTCGACCGTTTATACGACTCTCACTCTTGGATCAGCACGAGGATCAAAACCAAACGGGATTTTTCTGTGTAAAGACACTTCAAGGTTTTCGTTGGTTCCAAGAAGAAAATACAGTGAACGTCGCACTACGTCCATCCAACCAACCGTCGGACACATCGAACCTTCTTTCTTTGTTCATAACCTGTCGATCCGGCCTTTACGATAAAGAAGATTGAAAAATTTCCTTCCCCGCCTTTTTCCATCTTTGTCTATAACTTGCTTAACAACATATATTCATTCATTTGTTCAATTAATTGTTCGTCCAGCGGGGTATATAGTTGTAGAATTTTCCATTGCAAGCTGGAAGCGGGGCAATCTATCAAGATTCGACTCGTATCCCACACCGCTCTTAGCTTAAGGTCAAGATCAAGCTTGACTTCGTCTGTTCTCTACCTCCCGAGTTAAAACGGTCAACATTCAACACTCGACTTAAACGATAACAGCCAAGAACCTTGACATATCTGAGACGAAACGACCAAGACCAAGATTAAACTTGAAGCGTATCTATCGACATACGTCCGTAATTGGTAAGTACCTATTCTCCACCTTCTTCGCCGCTTGATTTACCCTCCAGACGAGGCGTATCTTTATTGGATTCGCTACATACCACATCTCTTTTTTGCTTTGCGCATTCTTGCCACCACCATCACCGTCTCGATCGTCATCATTCGTCCCAGACTTCCTTTGATTCTGCATCTATGCGGGACGGATTCAATTCGTCCTTTCGGTTGGAGATGATCTTTCCTTTCTTTCCTCTATTAAACATCCTTTGTCCTCGGCTCTTCCATCTCTCACTTTGTGAAGTCAAGGATGGACCCAAGTCATAACGCGGATCGCGGAAAGGACTCGTACATCCTCATGTAACGGGACATACGTACTCCTCGTCATCGGCCAGAAACATCTTGTTCACTTTTCCTTGATCGCCTTTTGATTATGCCGATGCCAGACCTTCGAGAAGAAAGAAGAACAGGGATGAAAGGAGTTACTCAAGTGGTATTTCCGGGGAGAAAGTGAGGATGAATTGCTTGTTCTGCCAACTGCTTTGTTCTGCTCTCATGAAGGACATAGTCATGTCTTGGAAGATGGGAATGAAAGGGGTTCAACTCCTCTTTACTTTATCGTTCATTCTTATCCCTCGCTTTGACCTTTGGGGTTAATCATTGTTGATTACCTTATTCATTCTTACATCGTCTCTGCTCAGTCCTCCCACCTTCATATTGTGTATTCAACCAATTGTACATAGCAGCTATCGCATACTGATCTCTGTAATTATCTTACTAAGACGGAACCTCAAATTTCATCGATACCAACGTATCCCACACAGAGGTCATCCAGCCAAATACCATCAAAAGAGGTGAGCTCAATTGTCCATCGCAACAGATTGACTTTGATAGCTGACTTTTTGTTTGGGAACAGATTGATTCGCCTGTGCAAAACTCAGTGTGTATTCTGGAGTTCCGCTTAGCTCGATTGTGAAAAAATGTAAGTTTAACATTTTTACCTGTTCTTACAAGAAATTGCAACTCCTTTCGATCAGGAGCTCTCCATGTTAACATCGTATCGTTGCCGCTACTCTATGAGTTGTTGGTGTTGTCGGGCCGTTATCGTTCCCTGGATTCATCATTTTGTTTTTGGCTGCTTTATCTTTTTCGACCTGATCATCTTCTTGGAGACCTGTCACAAACCTTCCCATCACCCCCATGTTGTTGTGTCTGGCCTTTTTCTCTTCGCAACACACACACACATACCCCTAAATGATCCTTGATGAGCGCGATGTGCCGTCTTGGGTTTTTCCCTCAGAAAGGGTCCGGAAGTCGATCTATGTGGTACTGATTGATCGATTGTCAGATTGATTGGATTTGATCTCCGCTTTGATTCAACTCGGATCACTGCTCTCTGTCGTGTAGATCTTGTCCTTTGCCGAGTTTTAGTCGTGTAATTCTTTTGTCACTTTTGATGATTTGATCATCAAATTCAGCTTTGGTACTGCGGTAGTCTGTCCATCTCTTGTTTTGCTTTGAAAGGTACCTTGATACCACAGACTCTCACTTGCTCTTACCCATTCGCATGGTCCGTTCCGTGACTAGTCCACTAGCCCTTTTCTTGGTGCGTCCGTGCCATGATTTTTTTGTGTTTTTCACCATCACCATCAGTGGTTACCCTACCTTGACAACATCACATCGGTACATTGCTATCGTATCCCTTAACTTCCTCCATCACCGCTACCATCATTTTTCTCCTCATGCGTCGTATATCTGTTTTTTCGTCCTTATGCCTTGGATGAACTTATAAACATAACATGATATCGCGTATCTCGATGATTGACTTTCATCACCCTTTCATACATTAATGTTAACAACTCGTGATTGATTCTTCTTTTTGACATTTTCACCTGATTCACCACTTTCAACAACAAGCTTATAGTGTTTATTTGTTGGGGCGTAATCGTAACAATCTGAATTTACCTCCTCCGTATGTCGGACTCATAGTGGCATTGTCACTCAATACTTCCTTCCTTGCTTCCTTCCGCATGTCTTGTTCACCTCGCTTGTGTCTGTCTGTATTGTTAAATACGCAGTTAATTTCGTGTGCTGACTCGGATAAATCTGTACTTCACAGCCCTTCGCTTCGCAATATCCGTCTTCCAGACAGACGTACGACGACAATAGCAACACCGGCAACGGCATTCTCTTGCGTCAGCATAACTGGCATATAGACGCCACGCCGTCTCCGACTACCACATCCGCAAAAGTATCATCATCATCGGGGAAGATCACTGAACCACAGTCAAACGATCTGTGTGCTTGAACTCCGCCCGATAAATCCATCGATACGGACGGTACCTGATTATCATTCTTTTTGTATACAAACGGAAGACGATCAACCTGACAGGTGAAATTGTCGGTGTTCCTTGCTTGGGTGAGTCTTCAAATGCTTGCTCCGTAGTCCGTAGAAACAGGTACCGATTTAGAGAGTTCTTCTGGAATTGGGATTCGGACAAGTTTATCCTCAGAGAGTCTGAAAACAGATTTGGATTTTACTCATTTCATTCCATGCTTTTCCTGAAAGTTGACATATGATCTGATCGTCTTACCAAATATCCATTAGGTCAAAATATATCCTGCTCCCCGAATCCTTGTTTTCCGGAGAGATCAGATCTATCGTACGCATACAAAGACATAAGAATAAAAATTTTCTGCACATTAGAAGATCATTGAAGATCCCGAACGTACGTACGGATTAACACGGAAGAATAGAAAGGAAAGTGGAAGAGACAGAGAAAAGAGAGAAAAAGACCGATTCCAAAGGGTGAGTAAGGTGTGGCTCTCGAGATCGTGGTCGGTTTCTTATTGTCTTTTCTCTTTGTCTTCCGTTGAGTGATCGAGCTCTTTTTCTTCTCTTTTCCTTTTCCTCTCTAAAAGGTTGACTAGTGGCGATGGGGTATTCCATATTGAGATTTTTTCGTTGGGATTTCCAAGGGAGTCTTTCTTCCCTCATTTTAATTATTATCCCAAGCAGGTTGTTTCATTTTTCCTTGGTTTCCCCTGGCCATATCGGTTCCTCTACCGTAATCACCCAAGATATTTATCCTCACCTCGTCTGAGCACTGCGATAAAGTGCAGCCCGTTATTCCGTCCTCGCTTGACTCGATGTCCGCCAGGGTGCTCGGTAGGTGTGGAGAGAAACTCAAAATCTTATATGATGTTTAACTCCGATATCCCTGATTTCGATATATCCATTCGTTGTTGTTACCGTCATTCTTAACGTAATCCAATCGCATATCGTATCTCTTTACTCTCCTTGCTCATCACCATTCTATCACCGCCATCACCACTTGACCTCTCCTTTCCGTCTTTCATCATACATACACTCGCTCTCCATCACCCTATCTATCACCTCCCTATCTCTTCCGCTTGCACCCCATCAGATCTCACTCGCACCCATTACCCACAATCTTCACGGTAGTCTCCGTGATACCGTTTCTGGCGGCCGAGGAATCCGGCTCTTGTCGATCGTGCTGTATATCCCACTCTCGCATCGTCAAGTATCCATCTTACATTCCATACTGCTTTGATCACTTCTCTCCTTTCCCGACGTCTGCTCCCATCCAGTGTACAGACAGATCTGGCCGGGTATAGACGGACGGAGGAGGATCAGCATTCCTACCTTTCCCTCTCCATCGAAACTCATTCACGTTCACATCTCATTTCCCCTTGTTGTTGTCGTTACCGTCCGAAGGCATACACGCCCTTACGAAAAGTTCGCCAACGATTTGACTTGGAATCTCGTAGTTGAATCAGCATTGGAATCCCGATCAAGGAATGAGTGTGTAATCATTGAATTTATCCGCCATTTCTACCCTCATCTTAAACACGTTGGATCGAACTTTCTCATCGAGCTGTCCTCCTATCTCTTTGACAATTGTTTAATCTCGCAGCCTGTGAAGATTTTCATCACGTTGCCTATCATTCTTCTGTTTTCTGTTGTATAAGTAGTATCGCAACGAGCACTGGCTGACTTTGGTTGTCTTTTTCAATTTGCTCTTTCTCCTTTTCCCATCATCTGCGATACCCCAATATCCATATTGATAACGATTACCCACGTCGGACTGGCTATTTACGACCCCACAATCGAACATCGGCGAATTTATTGTTTCCCGCATCGATCAATCAATTACATCACACCCCTTATCAACACGCCTTCATCCCTCTTGCCATCTATGTTCACATCCACAGACCACTCTCCCAACATGGCAGCCCCGTCATCACCCCCACCGCCCAATTTGGATCCGCCTTTCAGAGGGTATATCGAGACCACCTTCGATGCTTTGCTGGTATTCGAAGCTGCTCGAAGGGGTATGATACCCCGAGTGACTAGAAGATTGATCGAGAGAGAACGAGGCATGGTGCAATCAGGAGCTGTGTTCGTATTTGATGAGCATGAGAGTGGGATCAAAAGATGGACAGATGGCTTAGTATGGAGTCCTAGTAGAATATTAGGTAATTTCTTGGTGAGTCATGCGATCCTTCGTCTGACGCGACCTTTTCCATTGATCTGCAATCTTGATCTGATCATGTCTTTTTTTTGGAAACACGATCGCTGATCTACTCTTCACCGTCCTTTAGGTCTACCGAGAGACAGATAAGCGATCTCCCGGTACACCTACGAAGACCTCATCCACCTCACCACCTGAGACCTCCCCTAGCGCTAGCACTCCCCTCGGACGACCTGGTACAGCCATGCTAGGTATGTCGGGATTTGACTCACCAACCGGTCCGGGTCATATGCAACCTAGCGTCATGGATGCGCCATCTTCATCGATGCATGGTATGACAGAACCTCCTCCGCTTGGTCAAGGAGCTCTCGCTCGACCTCGAAGTGCTAGTGAAGGCGGAGGTGCAATGGACAGACAAAGGGAGAGGCAATTGGTAGGAAGTTTGACCAACAGCTATAAATTCAAAGAAGGTGGTCTGGTCAAGAAGGTGAGTTGATTTCGACCCCTTTGCTTAGCCTAATCTGACCTTTCGTGCAGACCATGTCCGTCTCGGTGAACGGCTTCGATCAACATATGGTGTCCTACTACTCGGTACAAGATGTACTTGCCGGTAAACTCAGAGCACCATCAACCATTCCTGAGCTCTCCTCCCTCGAAATCAGCCAAGAATACCTCAACAAGCAGAATTTCCGATTCCCACCCATGATTGAGCGTGGTCCAGATGGTATCAACAGGTACAGGTGAGTTGTTGTTCCATCATCACGTTTGTCATCCACTCATGTATTTGTGTTGCAGAGGCGAAGCGGAAGAACCGCAATCACCCACCTCTCCCAACAGTCAATTCTCGTTTCAGTCCTTTCCGCCATCATCCTCAAGTGGAGAATACTATGATGGAGGATATTCGCAGATGACATCTCATGCGCCTCGAGTTGGATCACCCAGGAATCGATCAGTGACTGTTCCCATGCCAGTCCCGTTACCCCCACATGCCCAATCAATGGCCGGGTCGTATGTTGGACCAAACAGCCGTGGATCTACTTTTTATGAATCGCCAACCGTAGGAGCAATGCACTATGCTCCGTCGCTCGCTCGTCAAAGCTCAAGCAGCTCAATTCATTCATCAGCCTCAGGAGCTATAAGGCCTTCAAGCTCGAGTAGGAGATATGATCCTTACGGCCCGGGACCTGGTTCCGCTACTTCACCGAGATCATCTGGGGGAATGCAATATCAGCCCAACTTACCTCATCGTCGACAATCACAGCCCATTCCACCCGAAAACCTTTATTCGCAATCCAATAGCGCATCATACGATGTCAAACCGAACCCATACAATTACCATCCACCTTCAACTGCTCCATCTACTTTCTCGGCTTTTTATCCACCTGACGGTGCACCTGAACCTGGTCATACGCATGGTGGTCATTCCCACCATCAACATTCATCGCATATACAATCATCTGTGACTTCGCCTACCACCACGACCTTTGCCCATACGCCCGCACACGCCTATGCTGCATGGCAGTCTGTACCTCACCAACCAGCGGGTGTACCACCCAGTTCCAGTGGCTCCGACTCTACTTCTAGATTGTTACCTACCATCAATAGCCGAACGGATTTCGGTAATCCACCTTCGTCAGCTGGGTCGGGATCCACGTCAGGTGGGAGCAGGATAACGTCCGGTCAACAACCTTCACCATTACAATCTTCTCAGACTGCCGGAGGGGCGGATTCATGGGTGACCACCAACCCAAATGTCAATGTCAACGATAACTCTTCGACTCACTCTAATGTGTGGTCGGAAGGTGCCGCCAACCAACCTGGTGGTCATGATGGCGGTGGCGGACCGAACCAACCGTATATTCAACCGTTGCACCATCAGCATGATGATTGGACGAGATCCAATGCGGGTGCGATTGTATAAGGGAGAGGCCTCTGTGTAGAATATAACATGTTGTCGAAGAAGAGGATGGTTCTTGAATGAAACGTTGTATCTTATCTTTCTTTCCAGATCAATTTGAGGATGTCATTCGAAGAAGGGAAAGGAAAAGCGGATGTCATCTGGTTACTTGGTTATCGTTGTTTGTTTGGTGTCAGGAAAGAAATAATTTTGGGGCCGTTCATCTCATGGCATTTCGTTTCGATTCTTTTCCCTTATGATCGGTCATACACACACATATATCTGAAATCAATCAATTTGTGTAGCTTTATTTTTTTGGTTATTCATTTGAAATGATTTATATATATTTCCATGCTCTTCAAGTCAACAAAGAAGAAAGAGCATCACCAATAGCAATAGCAATAGCAAGAAGAGATGAAGAGAAAGAGGAAATAAACATATTTGTACATGTATGAAAATCAACGAAGATGAGATGAATATAATTGATTTTGTCAAATGACAAATGACGAATGCCAGGAACGAGGAGAGCATCGATCTCCATCAATCGATCCCTCAATCAATCAATCAAGATACACATATGCATGCACATGATCCGGCCGGGTATCTTGGTATCTTGCTCTTTGGTGCGTGCGTGTGGGTCTGTGCATGTCATGTTGATGGATCATCATGGTCTGGGTCTGGTCTGGAAATGCAAAGGGAAGGACAGTGCACAGCTTTTGATCTTTGATCTCTCTTTGATGGATGATGTGTGTGCTGTTTTGGTTCCTTTGGATGAAGAGGTCCAAGCGCATCTTACCCGGATCGAGCGTGGAAAGTTAACCAGTTGTCCGAATTTTATCCTGTTTTTTGTTTTTTTGATTCAGTCGGATTCACAATCACCTCTCCTTTTTTCTTTGTCTACCAACAACAGTCATCTACCCTACCTACATCTACGTCTGACCAGTCCATCATACACTTCATGACTATATAGCAAGACATACATCGGACAACATCAAGTCGGTACAATGACAAACATGTCGAGATACCTCCTCCTTCTCTCTCTAGCCATCTCCTCAGGTAACTTTTTCCTCTCCTCTCCTCTCCTTTTGCATTTCGTTGAGCTTGAGCTAATTTGATATATCAGTCTTATCCCAGAAATCATCTTCTTCCGAATCACTACTCACAATCCAAACTTCACCTCCCACTCCTATATCATCCTCTTCCGCACCTCAATCAAGCGGCAGCAATGGCATCAGCGGTAGTACAAGTATAGTGGAAACCGCCTCAGCTGCTTCTCCCAATCCCAGTTCCAGTTCCAGTTCTTCCACAAGTAGCTTTCCAGGGAATTGCTCCGGAGAATGTCAAGATATATCAAGTGCTTTAGCTGTGAGTTAGTACAACAGTGCAGTACAGCATCAAGGCATACGTGATGTTGTTTATATCTCGATCCAAGCTGATTGGTATTCCTTTTTCCTACATAGTCTTGCGGTGCAGGAGATTCATTAAATACAACTTGTCTATGTACTCCCCTGGTAGAAGCCAATTACGTTACCTGTCTTCAATGTGGATTGAGTCTGAATCCCAGTGAAGATGAAAGCGTCGTCTATCAAGGTATATTGGATTGTAAGTTGTGATCTCACTCTCATTTCCCCTTTGGTCATTTTGCATTTTACGCTGATGTATTCACCTTTTCACCTCCTAGCATACATAAATCAATGTGCATCAGCACCTTTATCTCCCATTTCATTACCCAACGTGACTATCACACTACCATCTTCAGCATCTTCATCCACATCATCCGGCTCGACTTCGGGTACGGGTTCAATCTCAGGTTCAGGATCAATCTCTACTTCCATCTCGAGTTCTACCTCCCTGTCTGATACGTTGACATATCCCTCTTCGTCTATATCTAGAGGTCCTATTACTTCGACCATCGCTGCTTCTGCTTCGAGCACACCCAGCTCATCCAGTACGACTGGTTCTGGGAACTCCGGCTCATCAAGAAAGGTAGATAATGGATTCACGTCGATTGGTCTGGCTGGGGTTGTCGGTGTAGTCATTGCTGCTGCTGCTATCTGAATGAACACTGAGCGAGAATTACAAGATTTAAATGTTCCATGTTGCTTAGGAAGTTATTTACTTTATAATCTCAAAATTTCTTGAATTCCATAATGAAAAATGAATAATCAATGTATTTATAATAATCATCGAGGTCATCATTCGTTGTATGTGCAAATATTTATAATTGCATAGTCGGAGTCATAGCAGAGTCCGAATTGACATCATCCTCTTTCTCCAACTGTTCAAGTTGGAATCAACTCATTCATTCTACTGGTCCAACACCTATATCAAAAGAGAATGGATCAACTAATAAATTCGACCAATCCCAAGTTGACCAATCTATCGGTATGTTCGCGTGCGCATGTGTCATGTCCAACGTGTTATGGTTGTTATCAACTGAAATATGTTGATCGTGATTATAGTTATGATCATTTGTCGAAACAACACTATTGTTATGACTATTTGTCGCATTTGTCGCGTTTATGTTCTCCGTCGTCATGCTGTTGTCGATCAAGAACGAACCCAAATCACCTAATTGACCTAATTGCTGATTCGTACAATCCACCAACAAAGCCGGACTACCTCCTAAAGAAGATAGTATATCTTGTGATCTGGCCAATAAATCAATTTGAGCTTGATATTGAACTTGTTCATTTTGATTTAAATTCCTTCTTGAGTAAATATAAAATAATGCTCTTCTTAGACAGATATACGCTAGGCATATACTTTGGATCACATATGATGGTAATCCCCCAATTCCAACAGGGAGCCCGTTGGTTTGTGAAAGTAAGATATCGATTAGAGCTGAACTGGTGGGTAGATAGTTTGTACCTATCGTAGATAATCCACGTAATTTAAGATCTGGTGAGAATGGTGATGGAAGATTCTGATTTAAGATTGATAGTCTCATAATTAGTGAAAATTCAATGAGTCTAGAATCGAATTCTAAAGAATGATAGCCTGCAATTCGAAACGAAAGATCAGTGTCAGTGAATCGGCATATTACGTGTGATCACAAAAGATGAACAGAATGTATGTCATCGGTTCGGCGATATGGTGTAAAAACACCCTGGGGACTCACCAACGAGATCTTTCCTAGGATGCAGACCATCTCTAAACTCCTGTATACGTTTCCTGTAATCTGTCACCTGGTCTATACATCTGGTCAGACTGTCCGGCTCAATCTCCACCTCGCACTCCACTTCGTACAGCGTCTGAAGGAATTCTCTCACCCGATCAACCAGATCAGATTCCTGCTGCAGGTGAGAGACAGTCAATCGGATCGATTCGGATGCAGAGGGATGGTCGGATGGGATGAACGGTGCGGGCGATTCGATGGGGTGACCGATAGGTGTTGAAATGATGTGCAAGCTGTGTTGGATATTTGACGTCAATAGCAGTATCAAGGAAAAGGAATGGGCAAAGAGGTTATGATATCTTACATATTGTATCGGTTTATTATTGCTGTCCATTGAAGAACCAGAACCGGATTGGAGTTTAGTCGTCGATCAAATTGGATGAGATGGTATTTAGATGGACTCACCAATAAGACCAAATCTAATTGTTTGGTTGACCAATGTTCAACCAAATCATTCCTATTACTCTCTCTAAGGATCAATCTCATTTTCTGATCCCAGCCCGAGCTCTTACCGAGATTATAAGCTAATGAGATCATCCTCAACGAGCTGAGATGTTGTCTTGATGATAGATTTTTCTTCACGGGTGCAAAAGAAAGTATGAACAAAGCGAATATTGTCTCAGAGCTGGTCGATCCTGATAATATCGCCATGAGTGATTTCTCAATGAAATCAATCAATATTGATGTATCGATAGGTATGATCGAGTTCTTATTGGTATCGGTATCGGTATGCGTAGATATGTAATATTAGATGACTAGGTTGATAAAGCTCTGAGAAGGTACGGACGTGGAGGTAAGTAGGAATGTGTGGAATGGGTATATAGAGGAAAATCGATGTTTGAACCTAGGCATATAGAAGATACTGATAAGTGTGAATGTCCTACGTAGTAACATGCATGACTTACAATTGAAATCCCATTTCCAACTGAGTCTTATTGATCAACCCTAATTCCACCGCGTCAGGTAGAGAGTTTGGGTCCGTTGCATTGAGTAGGTGCTCATCGAATACTGGGATAAGTCCATGCCATGATTGAGGTAAGAGCGGATGTGATGTTTTCGTAAGATGCTTGGATGGTAGTGGTAAATGTGCATCTAAGTGATAATCATGATGTCCATGTTCGTTCAATGTCAATCTCGATGTTTCAGCATTGCGATTCTGTCGGGAATGATCAGAAATGAATCTTTGTTCCAATTGATTGAATCTCGCTTCTAGTTGTTTATATCTCTTCTCTTGTCTTTCTATCTTCTCCAGCAAATCACTGTTGCCATTCCCATTCCCATTCCCATTTGTGTTTTTGTCGATTTCGTTGAAGCCTGTACGGCCATCATTGGCGTTACCGTCATGTGATCCCGAGCTATTTGCGGAACTGTTCAATCCAGCTAGCGAACATAGTTTACCCTTCCTTCTGCAAATGAAACAGCCATCTGTCCTTACATCCTCACAACGCGTCTTTGCACTAAAGCAATATTGACAAGCTCGATAGACCCTCGTCCGTTTAGGTGCTCGATTGGTCGGTGGGGGCTGACATCCAAGACCAGTATAAGAAAGAGTAAGCATAAGCAGGTGCTGAGATATGGGAAGATATCCTGATGCTTACAGTGATATCTCGAGGCATACTCTATACCTGGCTGACTTGTTTACATGTATGTGTACCAACTGGGTGTATGAGGTGAGTGATTTCTGATTTCATGGTTTATTTATATATTTTATAAAGGGGATTGATTGATCCGATGCCGCAGAGTCAATCATCTATTCTAATGTGGCATTTCTTCATATCTCACATAAGCACAGCTTTGGGGAAATTCTATGTAGAGCACGCCAAGCACATGTTCATCTACCTGTCCATTCTGGTCTCCATGGGGAGTGCTATCACTTCATCATGACTGTTGACTGGATGAGTCACAGCAGTGAAACGTATGCCGCGGGAGATGAGAGGGTCGCTTCGGAGCTTGATATACTGACTTTCAGTGGATAACATCCCTTGAATCGGTTCCATGCAGGACAAGGCTGTATATCCCTTTCCCCGTTCCCACATGCCCCATTTCAGCAAAGCTAGACCGATGCAATGGGTGAATCCGTCCATCATACTCGGACATAGCAAGTTGATATGATAGTGCAGTAGATGGATGGGCTGGATAAGCACAAGGTAAACCAACCCACTGCGAAATCAAGCTACAACGCCGTGGGAGGTGATCTGCCGGACAACCTGCCTGACCCTTAGATCCAGAATCGTCACCCCCAAACTCACCCGAAACATCGACTTTCTTCTTCTCATATCCTTTGTACTGTGGCTATTTGCTTGTAGCCTTATCGCTCGAAGGGATGAGCTTGACTCTCTGACAGACTATGAGAGATCTACCCTCTTCTTCGTATCGAATGCTAATTCAGTAGCTCACAGCTTCAGTTCCATCTCCTCTAGTGGCATGTTTGCTCCGTGTGCGAGCTGGAAAGTGTGGTACCGGAGAAAGGCGACCGAACACCTAAGCTAAGGCGTCTTTTCCAGGCTTTTCAGATGTGACCCTTAAAAGGGTTGAAGCGATCGGGTAGCTAAGCTGCCTGCCTGTACTGTTGCTGTATTGTATGTTTAGACCCGTCATTTTGCTGGAACTGCACTGCACCTGTTTCATTCAGTAAGGACTAGTTGGTCACCTCTCGCTAAGGAAAGGATTGATTCCATTGGGGCCCGGAGAAGTACCTCCAACCTCTCCGATGACTTGACTAGCTATCGTCCACTGCCAACTTGCTATCACTTATGTTTCTCTCGAAGTATATGAGGATAAGAGCACACCTAACAACCATACATGTATGATGACCTGGGACGATACCGATGCAGGCATGCTGGAATAACGATATATGTGTCAGGCGAAAGACAAGCTTACGACATTTTTGGTGTAGTACTTGTGGACGTAGTTCTGTCATACAGGGCAGGGTCCAAGACTTTTAAATCCCAAGTCCAGGGAAGTAGGTGTAACCCCCTGGGTTTTTTTTTTTTGGCAAGGGTATCTCCAGAGCAAGTAGTCACTCACCCGAGTCCTATAATCCTATTAACCTTCATGGCAAAAACCCGTTGCCCACTCACTCAGCCAGAAATCGTAAGTCTGCATAGATCACAGTTTGACTGAACAGTTCATCTGATTTTTGCCGCATTATAATCCCTATCATCCCATTGCATTGTATTGTACTACTTGTCTTTATTCGATTGATTCTTTTAGTCGATAGATTGGATTATCTTGGAGATTCTTCATCTGGCCAAGAAGCTCAAGGACGGCCAAGGGTGGTTAATCGATAGAGAGATCAAGATTAACGATCGAAAGGCAGAAACAAGTGGAGCAATCAATCATACAATAATACAACTATACAATCACAATCGCCTTTCCATCCATTCACGAACATCCAGCATCGTATCGATTGGCCATAGTCACTGTACATATCATCGGATCACTTGCTAGATACAGATACATACGACGTATGAGTACAACAGGTAAAAGGATCTAGAACGGGATAGGCATCTGTGTATAGGAATAGCTCGATCTCACCAACCTCCACACGATCGCAGTCTTTGAATTGGGTCTCGACAGATAGAACATTCCAAATACAAACGATTTATCGCTAGCAAGCATAACCATCTACCTTCATAGGGAAGGACCGTTCGCTCAGGGATATAATCATCAAGTATATATCAACGTTGGTCGTTGATTTCACCGTCTAGGAGCTTACAGTGAGCTGCAATCTCCGTCAAACAGCTTCCTCTCAGGCAACTCATGCTAACGCTATACCAGGAGTCATGTCGTCTTCTCCACCTCCTAATCAGACCTCAGATGATCAACCGATACCCTCGATGAGACCAGTCACCCGTCCCACTCCCAATACCACACCACAAAACTCATCTGATTCCGTACCATCCTCAAACTCGAGCAGATCGCAACGTCCTCAGTCTGTGACCATGCCTGCCAGGCCAGTATACGCCACTGGTCAATTCTCAACCGATAGACAATCTCAGAAACCTGATTCGCCCTCTCAGCGCGTTGCCAACTCTTCAGGGCCAGGTCAAAATAGAAAAGCTACCACACCGACGCATGAGGGACATGGTCCCAGATATAGTGCATCCATCTCACCCTCAATGGGCAGTGCCGGCCCTTTGAGTCCTTCATCCACCTATGGTAATAACAGCTTCGTCTTTCCAATGAGATCGGTATTCCAAGGATTGAACTCTTCAGATCAACCAACTGGAGAATCGTCTGGTGGCGCACCCCTCAATAGAGTCCAGTCTCGATCCAGCGATGCTAGGGGTCCCGCACCAAGACATGGTGGACAGGATAGTCGACGATTCTCCACAAGTTCGATAACGGCCGACAACGATGCCGGAATCCAGACGATTGCTCAGATGTTACAGGAGCAGGACGAGAACGATAATCAAAAACCTAAAGATAAAGGAAAAGGTTCGGCGACATTCAATGTCAAACCCACTAATACGACACCTGGAAAGGGTGTGACCACCCCTTCAACTCCAATTACGACCACGAACTTCCCTCCCTCAGATCTTTCAGTACCGTATAAAGACGATTCTGCTCCGAGTAGTCGACGGGCAAGCGCTGAAGATGAATCCTCAAAAGCGACTACGACTGACAGACCCAGTCTGGCAACGGGGGGTAGTTCAGGAACTGTCAAACATGCCAGTGACACTGGGACTGATACACCTGTGAATCCATCGGCGGAAGGGGCAGGCAGTGGATTACCCCAAAAAGATAGGACTCCCGTTGGTCAGCCGCAAACTACCCCCGTATCGGTCAATTACAAAGATTTCCCAGCCGAACAAGGCAATGCCGGTGAAACCACCAACTTCTCCTCGGCAGGTCATGGAGAATCGTCTTCTCGACCTCAACACGACAATAAACCAGAACTCCAACAACCCAAACCTCGGCATGCCATTGCAAATGCTTTGAATGATCTGGTGGAGAAGAAGAGGACATCTACGCGAAGTGGATCGAGAACTAGCTTGGAAGTTGATGAATCCGGTATGAGATCGCTCATCAACGATTTCAGTGGAATAGTAAGGCTAGGTGAGGCTGGATCTTTCACTTCAACAGGTGGTACAGGTACTGGAGGTGAAGGCAATGGTACGAGAGAAGGTTCCGGTACTGGCACGAAAAGCAGTCATGGACATCCGGTTGGTGATTCTCGATCATTCGGGAAAGGTGGACCTAGTGGACCCACCACTGCAGCTAGGTTAGCACAACAGCAGCGTCAACAAGGTCACGCCACCACCACTCGACAGTCGGTCAGAGACTTTATCAATCAACAGGCACGTACGGTCAACATGGCCGACCCCAATGCTCCTACCCCCTCGCCCGTGCCAGAAGTACAAGAGGAAGTATCGGACATGTCTAGCCTTGGTCAAGGTGATGGACTAGGTATCAATACAGGTCCGACACCTGCCGAAGCTGTTCAATGGGCCCAAGACACGGAAGAAAATAGCGCACCAGCATCGAGCGAACGAGCGCTGGCTTCTGGAGAAGATGAGAAGGATGAATTCACTGCGTCCACCAGCGAAGATGGTTCCGAACCAATCGTCACATTCCGTTTCGAACATGTATCGGATAACGATGGACATCATGTGGTAGTAGGACGAGAAGGGAAATTGAGGAGATGTGAAGACGAACCCATCACTACACCTGGCGCGGTTCAGGGGTTCGGTGTGTTGATGGTATTGGAAGAGGACTATGACACTGGCGTTCTCACTGTTCGACAGGTATCTGAGGTAGGTATATCGATTGGAGATCCACATTGGTCAAGCTGACTGTAATTTGAATAGAATGCGACTGAACTCCTTGGTCTCTCGCCGAAATACCTGTTCAAGCTTGACTGTTTCACTCGGATACTCACCATTGACCAGGAAGATGTATTGAGAGATAACCTCGAATATCTACCTATTGCTGAAGGAGGTAAAGGCAGTGTGGAAGAGGAAGGCCCCTCGGTATTCTTGCTGTCAGGTTATGGAGAACCTGGTAGTGATGATTCTGAAGAAGACGAAGAATCGGCCACTTCAACTGGCAGCGTCAATGGTCGAAGGAGAGAATGGACATGTTGGGTAGCTGCTCATCGACCCAAGAGTAAAGCAACAAAACAAGTCGACGAGAAGGGCGTTGAGATACCGGCACCTGATTTGATCGTCTTGGAATTCGAGCTGGAGCGAGATGACTACAATCCTCTTATACAACCTTTCGAGCCACCCAACTTATCTTCCACCAATGGTTCCGACACACCCGAATCAGGAAGTTTCACTGGTGCGAGTGTCGGTGATCAATCTAGCAACGGAACAGGATCAGGAGGAGCTTCTGCTGGATCATCTCTTACTATAGGATCGACCACTAGAGTTGGCGGTCATAGAGGATCAGACGGATCGACAGTCATGACCGCCGGGAATTCGTCGACACCTAACACTTCTCAAATGGCCAGTGGAAGTCATCCTTCATCGATGTTACCTCCTGGTGCCAAACCTATGGGGTTGGATGGACTCGAATTCGAAGTGCCCATCGAGAAGATCATTGAAAGTACCACGAATCACGCCAAGCCATTACGTGCTCTAGAACGTATGCGACGAACGGGACAACATGGAGGATCGTCTACAGATTCTGGATCGGGAAGTAGAGGCGCCAGGGGTGCTCGTCGTCCTCGAAGGGGTCCACCGGCTGGTACAACAGGTACAATGGACGTTTTCGCTGTCTTGGGTCAAATAAACGACCAACTTGGTTCTGCACCCGATCTGGAAACGTTCCTGAAGATCACTGTGGGAGTCATCCAAGATCTATGTCGATTTCACCGAGTATTAATTTATCAATTTGACGAATCGATGAATGGTCAGGTAGTATCGGAATTAGTAGAATGGGGTAAGACCACAGATCTATACAAGGGGTTGATGTTCCCCGCTGCGGATATTCCAGCTCAGGCGAGAGAATTGTACAAGATCAACAAAGTTAGGCTGTTATATGATCGAAGTCAGACAACAGCACGAATGGTCTTGAGAAGTAAAGAAGATTTAGATACCCCCCTGGATATGACACACTGCTATCTTAGAGCCATGAGTCCGATCCATATCAAATGTAAGTTCATGATGACTTGTGACTAGAATTAAGCTTATGCATCTCCCAACTCAGATCTCGCCAATATGCACGTACGATCATCTATGTCTGTCTCAATTATGGCATTCGGTCAATTATGGGGTTTGATCGCTTGTCATTCTTACGGTCATCATGGAATGAGAGTGTCTTTCCCTGTCAGACAGATGATGCGAATCTTGTCAGATTCCATATCGAGAAATATCGAAAGGTTAAGTTATGCTCAGCGACTGCATACGAGAAAGCTTGTGAGTCGCAGACAACCATTCTCATTCCTCAAATTATACTGATACCGCTGTTAGATCTCCACCATTCCTACCCAATCTCACCCTACTGGTTATATCGTGTCCAACGCGGATGATCTGCTACAAATCTTCGATGCTGAGTCCGGGCTGTTGGTCATTGGTGACGGTTGTAAACTTCTTGGACAGTAAGTGTATACGCGAGGTAGTGATGGACGCATAGCTAATATCTCGCAGAAATGAACAAGGTCAAGCTATGTTGGCCATCGCTGAGTATCTTCGGGTTATGCGATTTGAGTGAGTGCTGTCTCATATGTAATTCGTCATCACCGCTAACGTCTTTGATTAGCACTTGCAAAGCATCCAACCACATACAGCGAGATTTCCCCGATTTGGTTCTCCCACGAGCTCAGGATACCATAGCCGGATTGCTCTACGTACCGTTAACCGCCAAAGCTGGTCAGGATTTCATTGTGTTCTTACGAAAAGGTCAAGCTCGTGAGGTGCAATGGGCTGGTAAACCATACAAGGATGAAAGGGCGGGTGATTCAGCAAGTTTAGAACCAAGAAAATCCTTCAAGACTTGGTCTGAAATCGTCACAGGCAGGAGCAGAGCATGGACGGACGATCAACTTGAATCAGCTGGTGTCTTGGCGCTTATCTATGGTAAATTCATCCAGGTCTGGCGAGAGAAACAATCAGCTATGGCATCCAATCAACTCACCGCCATCTTGTTATCCAACACAAGTCATGCAGTCAGAACTCCTCTCAGTCAAATTATCAACACTCTGGAATTGGCTTTATCTGGTAACATTGACTCCGATGTAAGGAGTATGCTGGAGAACAGTCATCAAGCCTCGAGGGCTTTGTTGTTCCATGTCCATGATCTATTGGATCTTACTCGAATTGAAACTGGAAACGAACAATCCTTCAACGATCCATTCGATATCCGACAATCGCTCACTGATGCAGTGCGTTTGTATCAGACCGAATCTTCAAGACGAGGTCTGGACTTCCGAGTTATCATGGCCGAAAACTTGCCTCAATACGTCATTGGGGATTCTAGAAAGATCAAGACAGTCATTTCTAATTTGGTGGCGAACTCAGTCAAGTTCACCGAGAAAGGTTTCATCGAAGTGTATTGTGGTCTCCAGCAAAATACCTCTTCCGATGGGGGTGGATCTCAAGAACTTGTCAAGAACGGCCAAGTACCCATCGAGATCGTTATCAGTGATTCAGGCTGTGGTATCGCGACTGACAAACTTGAGGCTATGTTCGTCACTTTAGAAGGCGCGGACGAGTTGAGAGGATCTTCCAACGGATTAGGTCTAGGTCTCGCAGTAGTAGCGCGAATAGTCGAACAGTTAGATGGACAATTACGTGCAGAATCGGAAGTAGGCGTAGGAAGTCGATTCTTCTTCACTCTACCTATGCTTGTTCATCATGGGCGACCGTCATCGTCGAAAGATTCGAAGTCTTCTAGCAAGATGGCTATCAAGAGCCGAGCGGGAAGTTCAGGCTCAGGGTCCGTCGCATCGCTCCGATCAGGATTATCAGAAGTCGATTCGTTCGTCAATGATTTCGGTAATAGTCATATGTTGCAGGAACCTGTCGCCGCTGATGATCAACGTATCAAAGATGCCGAATACAGAATGAGTAGACCTGGTACTTTCCCTGTTACGGATTCCTCTTGGCCTGTCAAGCCCAGTAGGGTGGATGCGGATGTGGATCAATCTGTCCACAGCGAATCACCTCCAGTGGGTCGATCACCCGAAATCTCACATACTCCCAGAATGGAATCTAGGAGATTATCCTATCGACCTTCACCTAAAGCTTCTATCGACCACCCCAAGCTCACTAGTCAAAATGATATTAGACGAGAATCAGCTTCTTCTACAACTTCAAATCTTAACACTCCAGCAGGGAAGAGCCCAGATCTGTCCAAATCGACGCGGGTCAAGAAGACTTCAGATGGTAAAAGCAAACTACGAGTGATGGTCGTTGAAGATGATATGATCAATTCACAGATCTTACAGAAAAGATTGAAAATGGACAAACATGTGGTCAAAGCTGTGTCAAATGGTCAAGAGGCCGTCACTGCCTTGCAGGATGACTGGGATTTTGATGCTGTCTTGATGGATATTCAGTGAGTATGATGACTATACAAAGGGAGGGTCTTCACTGATTATTGTGATCCTTCGTAGAATGCCAATTATGGATGGGAGACAAGCTGCTCGGGAGATACGCAAACTCGAGACTAAACTTTCACCTCAGACCGACATTGATCCATTACGTGTGGATGGGAGGATCCCCATCTTTGCTGTTTCGGCTAGTTTGTATGAGATTGATAGAGGGAATTTGGCTGAACATTTCGATGGATGGTTATTGAAACCACTTGGTAAGTTGATCCGCGCTAGTCTGAGTCTGATAGACATCATGTCAACTGGTATGAAATGCATGCTGAAGGTCTGTATAATAGAGTTCGCTAGAGTAAGAGTACTGCTGGCTGCACTGGAGGATCCTGTCAAGCGGTCCGCGGAAGTTTACGAACAAGGTCAATGGGAGAAAGGAGGGTATCTCAGAAGTGAGCTTATCTGTTTCTCACAACGCTCATGTCTGAATAACAATGGCTGATTCGACCACGTTATGTACTTCAGATGCGCCGTCACCATCACCTTCACAGGGTGCCTGATAGTCACTCTTTCAACTTTTGACTTTTTTTTCCTTTCTGATATTCTGTTTACTCCTCTTATAATAGATCGGACCATTCTCTGGGTTATTTACAAATTTAACGAAAGAGCTCACGATTGTAGAGAGTACACATACACACGTACATGTTTAGCAATATCAGTCTCCTTGATGTATTTTTAGATTTTCCTTTCTACAAATATACTCGTACTCAAGTTCACACTCAAATATTATATAGATCAATAGACATGTCGTTTTCATGTTTGATCTTTCGATCTTTTTCATCTATACAAATATAATTGATTAATAAAATCATCTTTTCATCGAATATTGCAAGCTTAGTACAGAAAATGTGGTGTTCCATTACCAGATATTTATCGGAGAGTGTGAAATGATACATAACCGAAATGAAAAACCTTGCTGAGGCTGAACCGTGAAACTAGCGCGATTCCTGATAAGACGTTCGGACACACCCATCGTCTATGATCCCCTCCGTTCCAATCATCCAACGTGCGGCACTGGTCGGACTGGGCTGTTGAGAACATTGATTCTTGAGGAATTCGGGTGGCGATGTACTTGAAGCCGTTAGGGCAAAACGCGAGAATAAGGATATGTAACGGAAGTCATCCAAATAAAGTTCAGTAGTGGCGTTTCTGTCATCTTCACAGCCATTTCACCTGGGCTTAGTTGCTTTTCCTTTGTTCCTCTCTCTGCACGGCCCTCGCAGTCTGTGAGGTGGTAGACTACAGTGTCTTTCAGGGTGAGAGAAGAGAATTAAGCAATTGCATCACGTCATTTGCTGTCTTATCGGAAGGGATATATCACCTGCCTTCAAGGGTAGAAGTGCGGTTCGTCGCGAAATAAAGAACAAAGAAAAGGTACGATTCGATTGATCCTTCGAAAGACGAAAAGCGTTAGTATGTAAATCTTGATTTTCCAAAGCAAACTTGATTAATCCCAATCCACGCGTCTTCATGCCTTGCAGTAACCAGATACCAGAAAGGAGAAAAATCAAAATGAAACAGACACTGGAACTGAAGCTGCGATCTATCTTTGGTTGTGTTTCTTCTTCTATCAGTCAATCATTCCTTTACCCATTTTGTTCCTGTTTCTCACCAAAACCATCCTTACTCAATTCAATCTTTCTCAGCAGAGTTGCGCTAGCTCGCTTTCTCTTAGTCTCTTCGCGATTTAGTGGACTACTCTATAGTTCCATTTCTCATTTCATTTAGCAGGCTGAAATAATCACAACCCACCATTGAACTCGTACATTCTATCGTTGATCGATCTACTCACATAATATAACATATAACTCATCTCTACAACAAAACAATCTTTCGGCTGGTCGTATCTCAGATCTATCACTTACCACTCATACTCCTTTCGACAACTCGAACTACCACACCTCAATCAGACAAAATGCGAACATCCACCTTCTTATTAGCCTTGGGTCTCTTCGGATCTGCTTTCTCAGGTAGGTATCCTCTTTCATCGTTTCACGCTTCTTCACGTGAGAGTGTACGACCAATGCTGATTATACGTATCTTGATCTATTTAGCCCCAATTGCCGAACCCAATGTTGCTCCTGTGTTATTCGCCAAGGATCCACTGGCCATTCACAAGCGATCTGAAGTAGTTCCCGAGAGGATCAAAGATATAATTATGACACCGGAATTCCAAGCTGAAGTTGAATCTTCCACCACCGCACAAGAGGACTCTTCATCATCATCATCGTCCTCATCCTCATCTTCGTCATCGCCGCCATCAGACGACTCATGTACTGAGATCTGCGGAATGCAAAGAGTCGAAGGTGCGAAATCCGAGAGAGAGGCTTTATGCTCCTCTGAGGGCCTATTGGTTACTCGTGAGTTCGCACATACCTGATTGATCTGTGGACAGCGGCTGATTTGGCGATGGTCTCAGTCCAATGTGCTCAATGTATTGATCAGACTTGGCCTGATACTTCTTACGAAGATTCGGCTATGGCTGAGTACGAAAGGATAGTATCGGCTTGTGATGCTTCACCACAGCAGTGAGTTATCGACATCCGTTTAGACCTGGTCCTTCGGTCATTCCTTCATGATATTATGCTGACTGGGCGAGGTTTATAGACCTTTCAGAATACGAAAGTACGAATAGACATTCCATTACAATTCATACCGAGGAAAGAAGAATACTCGCTTCGCTTTCTCTCGACTTTTCATTCAACAAGTTCCCGTAGATAATTGGATCATGACCCACGGCTAATGTATATATATATACTTACCAATTTTATAGAATAGACTATCATAGAATGCAGGATCATTCTTTTGTGTATAAGGGTAGCGCAAGAGACGCAGGCAGGAAAAAATCAATCAGAACACATGTAGTCAGATAATGCTCACAGAATAGGAACGGCTCAACGCATCATCCTTGGTCAGCTTTGGAAAGCTCGTGTGAATTGATTCGCATCTATAGTTTTGGTATATACATGCACATACATATATGGAAATATAAACATAGCTTCATTCTTCTATTGGCATGACTGTAAAACAGGGGACATTTCTATAATTTTGAAATTTGGGTCATAGCTTATCAGGGTATATCGTGGATCTAACTACTCTCGATCGTTCATGGCCTCAGGGACTCTTATTCCTCTTCATTTGTGAATGTGGCGGTAAGACGGTGCTATGTCTGACGCGGTGGTCCTAAGCATACTGTCCATGAACGTGTTTACCTTCGTCGTTGTTCCACTGAGGATTTTCTCTGACGGTCAACGGGTATTGGGAAGGTGAAGAAGTCGTCTGCACAGTTGCGAAATAGGCATTTTGATCCCTCATGATGGCAGGTGGCCAGACGAACACCCAAACGGCGATAGCCAAGAAGAGAGGTAAAGCATCGAAGACGTAAAATACCCATTCGGTAGTTCTTAATGTACCTTCGAAACCTTGGGCGTACTCGATGACTCGGAAAATACATCGAATCTAAGCAGATGACATGAAATAATCAGTCAATTGTTACCGGTATATATAGGGAGATAGGAAGACTCACCATGATACCGATACCGGACCATAACACAGCGTACAGAATCATTCGCCAATCTTCCAATCGGCGGAGATGGACAACATAACCCTGTGAGTTCTGGGGCGTGTTGGTCCATTTAGGGGATCGTCGACTGGTCATAGAAGAGCATAGTCAGTCCTGTTGTAAACCATCGAGTGTCTGATCTGACTTACAGCCTGCGCCAAAAGGCAGCTGCGAGACACATGAACAGTATAAAGGACAAGCATTGAAGGACCAGACCGGCCAGAGCAGCCTTTTAACCACCAAACATCATATAAGTATGGTGCAGTTGCAGAGCGGTTCGGTCTAGAAGGCCGTAATGCGTCACTCACGTATAGACCATTTTTTGCATTAACTCCATTTGGGCTGCACTCAAGCCACCTCCAGCGCCTTGAAGCCAAAATGTAAAGACATCACTCCATATGAAAATCTTGGTGACTTTACTTGCTCGCATGAACAATTCATCTTCGGCGTCTAGCCATTTAGCAAGTCGAGGTAAGATGATATAGTCGTGGGCGAGGAATGTACATGGTGAGAGTAGCGTGAACTGTAGTAATCATACTATATAAGCAAACGAAATGCAGAGGTCGACGACGGGATGGGAAGCTTACTTACCAAGGTAGTACCAATGTAAGGACCCAGTCGATCGGGTTCACTCGTCATGGCTATCCTGATCCCGAACCCAATCGCCATAGTGGTCGTACCAATACATAATGTCAACATGTACTTCTGTTTTCCGTGAGCGAAGAATCCTAATCCATCATGACAGTCACCTCAAAGTCAGTCTCTGTTCATAAGATCAGACTGGTACACGATGAGGACACTCACGAGCCCAGAATGCTATTGCTAACAAGCCATAGCAGACTATACCTGCATAGGTCAATCCCAACTTTGGCGCATAACCAGTACTGAATGTGGCGAAATCGACAGGTCGATCAGTAACCTCAAACTGCCCGCGTATAATTAATTGACCACTCACATGAGTCTTCTTCCATTTTCATCAGTGACCATATTGATAAGTTTGTCAAGTTAATAGTATCGTCTGTAAGTGACGGAGCTGAGAAACGAGAAGATCTACATGAGATCCACTGCTATATATATGTACATATTTCAAAATATGAGACTTGATGGTCACTCTAACAGGCCCCTAACGATATACGGGGAACTTTGAGGTCATCCGTGAGATCTCCGACGGGAAACCCGGATCTTTCCCCGTAACACTGCATCGTGCCGAAGGTATCAGCCTAACGTTCTGTTCTAGCTTGCTTGATCCCTCAAAGCTGTAAGCTATTGTCCAGAATGTACGACTCCATCTTCAGCCTATGCATCGCTATCTAACTATGTAGCACAGCAATAGTACGAACAATTCAAAAATTCCTGTCAATCCCATTGTCGGCTCTCCGGGAGCTTGTGATATGTAAACGGGTTTGGGGGTACCAGTGGGCGGCCTAGCAAGATCGTTGAATTAGAAAGATACTCTTCCAGCAGAAGGCAGTGCTATGGCGGAATCAGATAAGATGACGACTCACATCACAGCTTGCACTCTTGGTGTTCCGGTGGTTATCATGTTAACGGTGGAGAAACTACTCGAAGACGGGTCGAATTGCGCTCTGTCACAGTCAAGCCAAGGATCAGCTCCTTGTCGAACTACGGATTCAGCCAAGGTTTCAGTATCGCACTAACGGATCAGCCTGTACGATAATATAATCCAGGTCGACCCCTGTTTTCAATACCATCAGCTTGACCTTCTCCTGTTGCGCCACGCATGATGAGAGACTTACAAGACAGTGCCGGGTCCTTGTTCTCATGGTCTGCTTCATTCAATAAAACCAGCTCATGTTCCCCAACTTCTAGATCACCACTTTGGAACATAAGTCGCTGGAATGCATCGGGATCTTTCTGACCATCAAAATACTGTTTTTCCATTCCGTCCAGAGTGACGGAAAACCAGCCGTGGCTGGTTGGAATATGAGCGTGCGAAAGGACAAAAGGATCTTCTGCTGTATGGATCCGGACACGAAGATGACGACAACTCACTTGGCTCTGAAAGCACCGAATAACCAAAGCTGACCACCTGTCCAGCGAAAACTAGCCGAATCGCCCAACTTGTTAGAGGCGTGGAATGTCATATTTGAATACTGAGATACCAGTGGATCACCTGAATTTCACCAGTCATTCATATTCAGTCAGACACCCCGAAGACCGCCGGTAACAGTCCTAATTTCAACAAGATTTGCTCACCCTGATGAATTTTACCGTCCCAATCCCCTATATATACGATCGCTGGCGAGCTGTCATCTAGAGTTACGTTCGATAACGTTCCTGACATGTTGGCTGAACTCTGAATCGTAAGTGACGGATTGAGATTTTGGGCTTGCGGTCATACCACCTTCGAGATAGGTGTTGCATTAAATGATTTATTCGGATGGGAAATCCCTCGACTAAAGTATGTTTATTATAGATAGTTAACCCAATATTTTACCTGAAATGTACAAAGGAACAGTTTCCAAGGGGTATCAATCAATTTCTTTCAGTTACTGCTGTTCTCCTCGGTGGAGGATAAGTCGTCCTTCCTGCATCAAAGGATAATACAGGACACGGTATTCATGACGAGCATCATAGCACGGTTCCCTGTACACGTCTCTCTCCCCCCTATTTCCGACTCGCTGTCATGCCCTGTTAGTCCACTCTCACTCATTCATCACCTTGCAGGTGTTCTTCACTCCCCCAAGCTTCGAGTCTCCCTCGAGGAACCAACTCGTTCCCCTCGGTTGCATCATCTTCCCACCATACTCTGATGATCGCCACACTGGTATTGCCCACTTGTCTATCTCCATCCGCACTACTGGAATTGACATGCTCGGGTACATGCAAATCTATAGGTGATTTCTTTATCATCTCATCGTTCGTCGTCGAAGGTGCAGGACATGTTAACATGTCAAGTAAATTTGTTAGACATTCTTGATGTGTCACCACTAAGACCACTCCGTTGCTCAAGGTGTTAGTTTGAACTGAGCCAGTTCGTGTGATCCCAGGTCGTGGAAGACCCTTGATAGAGCTTAGAGCGCGTTCCAATACTGGTCCACTGTTGAAAGAGGGAGTCAAAGGTGATACGGGTGTGGCTGCACGGGACGCCGAGGGAGTATGAGTAGACAGGAGGACTGATAACCAATCGTGAAGTCTTGCTGAAAGGCTGTATGGAGAGTAATTTGATTTAGCTTGTTTATTACCGTTCCGAGCCACTGCTTAATCTCAGAGTATAGACGATCACCGGTCCCCTTTGAATTGATAGGAAGAGAGTACAAGGGAGAGTCAATTCTACGGATGTGTATACAGATCCCTACTTACGCAGCTTCCGACTCGGGGTTCAAGCTTTCGAATATATCTTTCACTTCATCCCATGGTTTACCTTGAGCGTCACCTGCTCCTCTAGTCTGGAGTCTTTCGTCAATTCGGAGTTTCGCCCTGGGCTGCTGCGAGCAGATGATTCTGGCGGTCTGTTCATTGGTAGATAATTGTGTTAATATAGTGTCAGCCACCGTGGATGCAGACATTTCACAACGACTGGACAGAGCAAATTTGCTCACCTCCTCAGCCCTCTTGAGCGGACTACTCCAAGCTTCAGTAAATGGTACCAACTTCAACCAATCGCTCAACTTCCTGGCTTGTTCTCTTCCTAATTCCGATAACAACGTATCCAGTCTCCCTTGAACGATACCTCGTTGATTCCTAGTTCACCCGTACACATGAGTTTATAACACGATATTTCCCAACACAGTTCGATGTCTATCTTTGAACGATGAAAGAGGAACTTACTGTTCGGTCTGGCCGTGTCGGACTAAGTATAATAACATTTGTAATCACTTTTTTGTCACTGAGATAAATATCCACTTGAGGCACAAATGCAAATTGAAATGATGTGATAGATGAGTGATTGCTTTGGACTGATGCATTCTTATATCTCTTTGATGTGTGACCTCAATAGCCACCTTTGGAGTAAATTCTTTCAGCTCTTAGCGGAGAACGCGATGTTTGAGCGTTACAAAAGAAGGTCCATCAACGTTCGTCCGTCGTCCGGGGTTGGCGGAGATATCATTAGTATTTCCATTGTGATAAAGTGTCAGTAAAGGCTCTATGGATCTTATGAAAGGTCCGACCACAAGATGAGGAGAGTAGAGTATAGCATACCGACAATTTTCCATTGCATCTCTATTTTGTCTACAAGTTTGATAGCAAGATGTTTCGAATGTTCAATACGATAATCCTTTGATCCGTCCCTCTGCACTTGACGAACGTGCCAAGTCTCTTCCGACTCAACTCAACGACTCCATCTAAGAAGGCAAGAATTGAGGAGGGAAAATACCTCTTGGGCCGTACCAGTTGCCTTTCAACATTCTTGAGAAGTAAGCTCGGGGCATGAGGTCTTTGGTGAGGTGGTAGAAGAGTCTATCCAGCCCATCACAGCCATCAGTCAGGGACCTCTCTGAATAGTGGTCTAGGTTAAGTTGGGCTTACCTGTTGGGAACGGCTTGATCGGTGAATCTACCGAAACTCTCTTTCCTCTGAGCACCATACTTGAACTCGGCAAGTAACAATTCACCTCGTCCAGTGAACAAGGGACAGGAAGTGTATCCGTCGTAGATCGCATCACCGACTTTACCGGTTTCCATAAGGGTTACGAGGTTGTGGGTGAGGACGGGGGTTTGGCCGGTAATAGCAGCGGCGGTCTGATGACATAGTCAGGATCAAGATCAATACTTGGCGTTCAAAAGCATGTAGAGCAGGAAACGACGACTCACCTTGGAAGTAGGAAGAGAAGAAGAATCACCCAAAGCAAAAACGTTCTCATACTTCTTGTGTTGAAGAGTACCTTGATCTACGTCCACCCAACCTACTGAGTCTGCCAATGGAGATTTCTTGATCCAATCCAAGGGACCCATCTGAGGAACAGCATGTAACAATCCGTATTCTTTCTCAATCTTCTTTCCCTTGCCTTCACCAGCAACTACTTCGAACACGGCTACTTTCTCGTCTGGTCGGATTTCTACCAAGTTGGTGTTGAACAATGCATCTATACCTTTCTTCTGTCTGATAGCGTCCAAAGCCTTGGAGTAATGGGGAACAGCGAACATGGTGGGCATACCGGTGATGAAGGTTGAGTGGTTGTTGGAAGTTTCAGCTTGGGATTTCCAGAATGAGTCGGCCATGTATGCCATTTTTTGGGGAGCTGGAGAGATACTTGAATGAGTTTGCGATCGATCAGACGTGAAGCGACAACTCACCACCTGCACATTTGATGACACCGAAAGGTTGAGTGAAAATGGCTTCTCCCTCTCCCTTGTGGTTTCTCACCAGATCCCATGTCTTGTCGGCAGTCTCGTAAGAGTAGATAGTAGAGACTTTAGATTTGGAGGGATCGGCGATGGCTTGTTTGAGTCCCTTGATGTTGTCCCAGTCTACCCATACAGTCAGCTTGAAACTTCTCACTATAAGAAAGCAAAACTCAGCTCACTTATTTGAATACCAGCGGCAACAACCAGATAATCGTAAGAGACCTTGCTTCCATCGGCGAGGACCACTTGATTAGCACCAGGTTCGAAGCCTGAGGCGTTTTGAGGGATATGAGCGAACTGCTGGGGGATCAACGAGTCGAGTGATCTTCTGTATGTCTCCTTTGAAGCTAGCCCTGATCCAACGATGGTCCATCCTGGTTGGTAATCGTGATTCTTAGCAGCCTATATGACATTCACCTGAATCAGCATCGATCGTGCTGATCACTTTGGATTTCACCGATCGCGGGATTACTCACGTCGATAATGGCTACATCACCATCACCGAGAGTCTTGCCTTGAGCTTGGAAAGCATTGTATATCTGGTTGGCAGCAGCGAGACCACCAGCACCTAGTACCCATTCACCATGTATCAGTATTTTCAGTAGACACCTCGGATAGCCGAGCCAACTCACCACCACCAATGACGACGACCTTGTGCTTTCCAGCAGCAGAGGTGGACGCTAATCTAGCGAGCGAAGGGAGAGATTTGTGAAGGACGGACATGGTGGCAAATGTGTTTCTGCCTTTTTAGCTGGAAGAGGGAGAATGACAACAACATTATTGTGAGATGCCCCTTGTTCTTATATATTGTGATGATTCCGAAATCGTCCATGACCAAAGTGGTGTTCAACTTTTTTGGAATTCAAGCTTATTGCGCCATCGACAAATGCGGGGTAATCGTAATCCATCTGTCCCATCTCATTCCTCAAAGGATACTCGCACGTGGTGGATTTGCGGGGTAAGATCAGTCTGTTTTCAAGAATGTGATCGTGGGAAAGTACGAGTGATGTTGTTGTTGTACTCGAGTATTGCTGTGATGGCGATGCCGTTGTTAAGGTTGAACAGAACAACAATCAACACCCATAACTTATCTCACATGATATATCAATCTCACACTCCGCATTTTTACTTGATCATGGGCAACAGGAGCATTCTAAGCTCTCTATGGAGAAATGACGATCATGTCAGCGATGAAACCGGTGACCATAGTAGAGCAAGATCAGACGAAACGACAACGACAATTTCGTCAATCGATACCTCATCATCTTCATCCTCATTAATGGCCAAACTCCGATCTCAACCATTAGACACCTCTTCTATACTCTACCCCACACTTACCCTTCATCCGTCTCCGATTCACCACAACATACTCGTCCTCTCCCTATCCCACGTCAGCAATGCACCGCCGACCTTGTCGAATGACGAGCTTTTTAATGTGTTATTGAAAAGGCTAGAACCGTGGGTGGGAGAAGAGGGAGAAGGCGGTTATGTGCTGATAGTACTGGCTGATGAGGATCATTCAGGTAAAGAGAAGGAGAAAAGGAAGTTACCCGGAATAGCATGGTGGGTATGGAGATGGAAGCGATTACCTAGAAAGTGAGTGCGACTTCGTTTAGTGGCATCGAACCCAGCTGATTGTTCCTCGTCAGATATCGAAAAAATCTCAAGAGATTGGTAGGTCATTGACGCTCAGAATACGCGATAGAAGATCTACCGCTGACTCTGCCTCATAGTATATCGTCCGTCCTTCTCTCTTTACACGGAGTAAGTTTCCCCGTACCGATGGATTGTTTGAGTTGCTAACAAGCTGTCACATCACCACAGCACTTCTCCCCTTCATAATCCCCTTCATTTCCCCTAAATCATACTCCAAGCTCCACCCCTTACCATCCCTATTGTCGCTCTACCATGCCCACAAAGTGCCTCTCAAGGGTATCGACATCAGCCTATCGGTTGTCGAAGCTGAGTCTCGTGTTCTGAAAGAACGTCCTGATATCATTCCTCCTACTCCACCCACAAGGGGAAAGAACGTTGGGACTGAGGCTGTGCCGACACTCAAAAGAATCGATAGTGAATCGAGTTTAGCAAGCTGGGGATATCAGACGATTTCCTCAGCTATGGAGACTGCCGCTTCGTACCTCCCCATACCACACTTCGGTCTCGGTTCATATGATAATCAGCAAAGTCCGCTAGTGTCTGGGAATAAGGGATATTGGGGTAGAGATTTGGATGATCTGATTAGAGCGGCAGAAGGAAATGTTAATGGAGGTATACCTTCGTTACTTGTTGATTTAGGAAAGGCCATCTTGCAAGAGTGTATACGTACTGAAGGTGTATTCAGGAGGACGTCGAATGTACGTTTGATGTATCACATCGCTTTATAATGAAGCTTGTCAATCTAGACGTACTAATGTTGGCTTTTCGCCCGACATCCCGTATAGTCACATCTAGTTCCCACTCTCATAGCCATCTTGGATGTCCCAATATCTCAACAACCTAATTTACCTTGGCCGGAAATAGCCAAAGAAGATCCATTACTCCCACCTAAAATCCTTAGTCGATTCTTGGGTGATATGAAGGAACCGATCTTGAGTAATAGTGTATACGATTTGATCAGAAGGACGAGAACGATTGAAGAGTGAGTCCAAAACCTCTACATTTAAGTCAAGTACTTCTTGAGTCTTGTAGTTGACATCTGATATAGTATAAAAACCAGATTCATCCCTTCCCTATCTTCTTCAACCTCCTTACTCCTTAACTACCTGATCGATCTATTGCATCAACTATCGCTTTACTGCGAAACGACCAGAATGAACTCGCTGAATCTCGCCATTGTAATCGCACCTGTCTTGATTCACGGACCGGATCCTATCGAAGACACTATACTGTGTTTGGAACCTTCCAAACCGATCCCACCGGGATTACGAAAAATGGCAGAAATCAATGGTCTGAATTTGGCAACTGAAGAAGGGGTCGATGAAGGGCAGAGAAGTAATACTTTGGTGGGAATGTTGGATATGTGGATCAGGGATTACCCTATCTCGTGAGAAGGAATTTCGGGAAATGGGGAAACACAAGAACAGTAGGTGAGGAAATACGAGACATTGATGATCGGTTAGGGAAAAGTTGAATACTCTGCCTTGCGTGGAATGTTGTCAATATGACTCAACTATCAGAAAGACTCTGACGAATATGATTAGGATAACCAGATAGGAGATTTTAAGGGTATCATTTCAGATGTTTCATTTTTCACTGTCGGCTCCGATGTAGCTTGTTCAATCGGACAGTAGCATCTTCTTGTAGCTTTTAGCCTTCATTTTCAGGTTTCAGCTCGTATAGCCTGTTTGCTACAATTCTTTTGTATCGTATACCATTGTTCCCTGTTGTTTCATATTGTACTATCTGGGCTGTAGCCATCATTTACGATATACGATGAGATATATCAATCGGCATACATGCACCACATATATGCACTACTGATCCTCAGCTTTACGTTTCTTATTCAGCTGAGCCTCGACTATCCTCAAAGCGACTTTCAATATCCTCTTTTCACCTAGACGAACTATCGCAGCGTAGCATTTTCGTAGATTCTTAGCGTTTACTTGTTCTCCTTTAGCCTCAGCCTTGATCCCATCAGCTTGAGTGGTAGAAGCATTTGGACGGGGAATATGATCTATATCCAATGAATGTATGATACTCAAATCGGACTGAATCCACAAGAACAATGTCGATTAGTCGTACATGGAGTTACTGAATAAGGGGAATCTGAACTTACTCTGATATCACCGATATATCTTGATAATCTACTTTGTATAGCTTCTCGGATTATGACCGCTACATCATTATCGATCGTTGTTGTAGGTAATTTACCTTTCTTCTTGGCTCTTAACCATTCTTGATCATGTATCAATAAACGTATGAATGCGATCAAAGATTCGTCGATCTCAGGAGAGAGTGAAAGGGGAAACATGCTGAGCAAAGAGTAAAGTTAATAAGATGATTGGAATTCAATACGTTAGGTCAGATCGAACACTCACTCTTCTTGACCTTCTTCCAACCACCAATCTATCCTCTTAGTCATCTTCCCCTTCCATTTATCTAAATCCTCTCCTTGTTGTTTATTTGTAACCTTTTCAACGCATTTCAAAACCATTTCACCATCTATCAGAACTTCGTCTGCAGGATTACCATATCCCCAACCACCTATCTCCTCTTCTGTGAGAAGTGCTAGTAAGTCAGAGGGTAAAGGGAGGATATCGACATGACCATATTTCCTTAAGAGCTCTGAGTTGGGTGGGGAGGCGTAGGTATTGTACTATTCGAGAAGAGTTAGCACAGGTCATCATATAGAGGGGCGAGGTCTTTGTTCACTAGCTTCTGTGTGAAGGAACAAAAGCGAAGATTGATTATAGATGTATGGATAAGATGGTAAGATATGACTTGACTCACTATCTGTTCATCCTTCTCAATGACTTTGGTAGATTTCATCGTAAACCCTTTCCCCTTCTCTTTCCCTCTCTCATGCTCATCCTCATCTTCGTCATTTATTTCCTCATCGGCAAATAAATGAGCGTTATCCCTCTCAAAAGCAGCATTCAACATATCCGCAAAGGGAATCATCACTGCTATCTGATCTTCATCATCATCGTCGTCACTGAAATCGCTCTGTCCGTCACTTTCTTTGTCTTTGGGATTGAATCGGGAAGAACGGACTGTAAATGACCGTGAGAGTATACGAGATCCTTGTAAGTGGAATGAGTCGAGGGTATGATGGGTTGAGGATGGTGGGAAGAGCTCTGGGTGGGCCTGAGTACATGTAACATCAGTCTTGCTGAAGAAGATAGTAGCGATAAAAATATGTTACAATCACCCACTTTGATCACTGGTAAGAGATGCTCTGTATATTCCTTCTCAGCTTCTTCTTTCCCTATACGATCTGTTCACATATTGCCAAACGTACACATTAGCATTCCATTCTTTATCGATGAAGGCTTGAGTGAACGAAAGCGGAGATAAACTCACCTTCTATATCGGTCCCTACCAATTCTTTCCTCTCTTCATCATCCCATAACATCGGGGTATCAAATTCCCGGGGCATATTTGCTAATCAAGAAGAGAAAAGTGTCAGTTCAGATAGCTTATATGTCTTATTTGTCATACTCACACAGATAGCCAGACCACGGGCTTTCCTTACCCCTCTCACTCTCCCACATCATCACCAATATCAACTTGCACCAACCGTGGTCCAACCTTGGCCATTCTTCCTCGGACAGTTTCGTGGATAGCTCAGAGGTGAATGGGGAGAGTATTAGAGAGTCGGGTATATGGAATAGAGGTGCATCTTCCTGCCAAGGGACGTTAAATGCATAAGCTATATCATCTAGTAGCTTATGTATCGGTCTGATATATAAGTATAAATCAGGCGAGGGCATGTCCAACTCACGGGTATACGATCCAATGCTACTGCACCATAACCCATGCCTTTGAATGGTTTCAGTCCCAGGTACTTATCATTATACCATCCTCCAGCTTTCTGGAACCACTCCAGGAACTCGGTGGGCTCGAAGGTAGTCATGATTGGAACGGTCGTCCCAGGGCCAGCTTTAGGATCGCGTATTGGGTACTGGATGTTTCCTCAGAGAGATGCAGATGTAAGATAGCTAGCTACTCGTACCAAACGCAAAATGCGGAAATTTCAAAGATGGACCACGGAAAGTGGAGGTTCATACTGATCACTACTGAGTGATCGATTACTGGCTGGACGTGTAAAGGTGTAGAAAACGCCTTGCAGAATCCATCTATTTGCACAAAGAGACTGCTTACGTGACTTGTGCTCATAGTTGAAACGGCGGTCAGAAGGTATCGTGAGATGCATCGGTCTGGAACAGTCTCTTTCTTAACAAGGCGATACTATCGAACCTAGGAATCTAAGCCAACGGCAATTGCGATCCTGATGGTAAGATAAGGGACAACTCCTCTTCTATACTAGGACCAGCTAATTTCCAACCTAGCTTCTCGAGCCGGGTAGGCTTAGCCTTCATCTCGGAGCTCATCAGACTGATCCATAAATCCAAAGTCAGTGCCCAGAGCCCACAGTATATCATTTGTAAGTGGATTAAAGTAAACTTACGGGCTTACAAATCCCGCCTCTTCGATTGGGACGTTCTTAACGGGCAGGTCCAGATGGAAATTGTCCTTTAATACCTCGGCCCAAGTTTCGGCGATGCGTTTCCATTCTACTGAATAACCAGGTGCAAAGAGGTATCGCTCCGACACGTCTTTAGGTACTGGTCCGTTTGAGTCGATGGATGACACCACCTGGGCCCAGAATAGGTCAAATGCCGAGATAAGGTCTTGGATATGGAGCTAGAGCGGTATAATATTGTCATGTCAGTTATACGTCAGGTGCATAAGTCACATAGTCCGAAGATTGACTCACCAACTGCATGTGACCTCCCCCATTCCCGATGTAGGGCGTGTATCCCAATTGCAATGCGTTATTAGTGTACAATCGCACGAAAACCCCAGCGGAAGATACTCCAGCGGGTCGCTGACCGTAGACTCCGCCAGTACATGAAATCCAGACGTTGACTCCCTTGTCCAATGCCTCGAGAGCTCTGCCAACCACAAAATGCTCATAAGCATTACCCATATAAGTAAACCAGATGCGCCAACTTACAAAAGATCGCCCGCCCCGTTGAACATCTCACCATGGATAGATCGGATATCTCCTTCGTTCGAATCCTACCATACCAGCACACCTTAGATCAGCACGCTAACCTCAAATAAATCGATATAACTTTTGAAGCTATTTACATCGTATAGTCTAGCGGACTCATCAAGGCTTCCTCCGGTAGGTGTAATCCAATTACCGGTCCCGCTAAATCTGACGAAAGTGGTGGTCCTCGGTCCATCAAGCAGGGCAGGAACAATAATGGCAGGAAGAGAGGGATCGTGCGAATCTCCAAAGTCCCACACAATATCGTATTTATTGACCAGGTTCGAGATTGTTTCTTTGTCATCCCATGAACCTTCGATAATGTTTACATTGATGCTTTTCAGGAAGGCAATTCCTTTCGATCCCGGTCTGACGTACGCTGTCCAGGTAAAACCTGAGCCATGTCGCTGTTGGATATGAGGGAGGAGGTGGCCCATCATTAATCCAGAGGCGCCGAAGATAAGTACCGATTTCGTCATCTTGTCTAGGGGTATGATTGTGATTCAATGTTGTTATCGCTTTCAATTAGGCGAGACCTTCACATACTTCTCGAGCATTTTTATAGCTTCGAAAGAAATCTTGACGGCGTTTGATGAATAGTCGATGTAGACATTGCTTCATCGCAGCTGAGTAACATTGATCCATCCTCGCGCACCCAGGGTTTAACAATGCCTCATTATCGCTGATATAATCAATGATGAGATACGGACTCTCCATGGATTATCAACCTTCGCATCTGGCGGTTGCTCCTCGCTAGGATTGCATTGCGTGATGATAGGAGACACGAGTAGGATACAAGACATGTTTACTGCTTGATCCAAATCCAAAGAGAGAGGCTCGATCAAGCGACCGTTCCGGAATATCCGCTTGTACACGGAGTTTCCGCTGCTGTCGCGTGATTACCATATCTGTCATGTTTGCTTGATAATCCTTCTCATCAAAACGGCTCTAGAGGTTTATCATCTCTCATCCTCGCTTGGTCAGCTAGTGTCACTTGTTTACAACGAGAGGCAATGGCTCTTTACATGATTGATAATATACCTAGAGATTGGACATAGCATTGAGCTCCAAGACAGATGCGAAAGTAGAGCTTCAAAAGGCTATAAATACTTGACCATCCGAGGATATGTCCTGAGGACCATTTACCCATTCCTTCACTTCCTTCTTCTACCTGCACATACCCTTAGACGACTTAGACATATACCACGACAAGATGAGCGGCAATACAGTCTTAATCACAGGTACCAACCGAGGGTGAGTGATTGAGTATCCCTTCTCAGCCCTTTTCCAGGCGAGCTGCTCGTGCTGATGCGCCCTATGTGTTTGCTTGAACAGTATTGGACTAGCATTGGCCGAGTTATACATCGCTAAGGGATATACAGTCATCAGTGCAGTCCGTAGTCCCGAGAAACAAGCTGCTCTTTCTCCTCGGTCAGGTACAAAAGCAAGACACTTGATCGTTAAGATGGACGTGGCCGATGCGGAGTCAGTGAAATTGGCTTTCGATGAAATCAAGAACAAATTCAAGATCGATCGACTGCACGTTGTAAGTCGAGCTATCTGCATTCCTTCTATGCCTCAACTATGAGCAGAGATTCTGTGGAAAGAACGCAGAAGCTGATTGTGAGGAAACAGGTAATCAACGACGCTGCTATCGGTGTCACCTTGAAGAATGCCTTCCTCGTTCGAGATGCTGATCCGGCTCGATATGCGGAGGCCTTCAATATCAATCTCCTGGGTACCTTGCATCTCTTCACCGCTGCGTACCCTTTACTTCCGCAAGATGGCAGTGGGAAGTTCATTGCGATCTCAACTCTCGCGGCTGTTCAGTCGATGGAACATTGGCCCATTGGAGGCGCATACTCTTTAAGCAAGAACGCTGTCAACTATCTTGTAAGTAATCTCTCACCGTGTCTTGCCCAAATTTCACCGGTCTCGAGCTTACAGTCTGACGATTCATTTCAATGTTCCCAGACTCGCCAGATCCACTTTGAGGAGAAGAACTTGATCACCTTCACCGTCAGTCCAGGATGGGTCGATACGTATGTTCCGTTCCCGTTTCCCCGCTTCGGGCATTGCTGCCTATACTTCATCCTTTAAGATGTTAACTGATTTAGTTTGGATGGGGAATAGCGATATGGGCTATGAAGGAGCGACAGCCTTCGGAGCAGCCGATGGTCCACCTGAAAAGGTCTCAGTAACTGCCCGTATGTACCCGGCTATCTTGACCCGCGATCTATCATTCTCACTCACCTCTTTTGGCTGATGAATCTTCACTTATTAGCCCAAATCGTCAATGTCATCGAGAATGGAACTCGTGAACGGGAAGGCGGACGAATGATCAACTAGTGAGTCTACTAAGGACATTCTCGTTTCGTCATAAACCGATTGGCTCACGATCGATTTTGCAATTGTAGCGACGGTACAATTTTCGACTGGTAAAGGTGACATCACAGCAATCACGTTTGTTTTCCGTAAACCTCAGAAAGCTTTTCCTCCTATCTCTGACTATAATAGAGTATATGAACATCGATATACTTGTCACTGGTCACAGGATATGACAACCGGAGGGAGCGATGTCACGTAGCTATGCAAATTGTGTCCGTTGATTTCAGCACCCAACACTGTACAATCCATGCGTTTCGCAACGCGGACGGCAGTTGAACAGGCCAAATCCCCAGCTTATGTGCAACTACTGTCATTATGCATAGAGCTGTCGGAAAAGTCATCGCTTATGACTCCATGATGGTCATTCTCAGTACAGGTACAGAATCTCATGTAATGCCTCAGTATGGTGTGTACTGTAGCGCCATTTTACTCATTCACCGACCTACGCTAAATCACGTAGACATCAGGCGAATAAGCATAATCACAGTATGCGTATGAGTAATCATCAACTTTACATTCGTCGCTACGATCATATTCCGTCATGTTATGCAATCAGCTTCAAACACCGGGATGAACCCATCCATGCTTATCTACAATTACTCGTAATGACCGGTATCATTCAAAGCCACGGAGATTCCGTGTGTTTAGGTTGAATTGCTGAATAACCGTTTGTGGTTCCTGATGCCAATGGCGTTGTCCTTGAGCAGTCACCGTGTCAATGTCCTCATGAAGTACATGATGTTACCTTGTTGTGCTTGTATTGCTGAGTAATCTTTTACAGGCAATAATGGCCATGACCTGGTTCAATAGCGATGGAAGCACCATCATCATAAAGTTGTCAACTATAAATACACCTTCGAACGAGTTCACAATATGCAGGTCGATATTTCCACTTGTCAAACATCATCTGCCATCTTATCTGCTTCTATCTCACGCAACATGTCCTTCGCGAAGATATTCTTGGTCGTCGTTTCATTATCCTTTTCCTGGGTGTTTCGGCTTTGGGAAGTGATTACAGGGGAGCCTTGTACACACTTTCGCAAACAGATGATCAAGCCACATTGATCTCGGCTTTACACCGAAATGGAACTGCCAAATATGTCACTGCAGTTCAGACAGGAGGCAAAGGAGCAGGTGCCAGAGGTCCTGATGCTTTACAATCAAGTGATTCGTTACTTGTTCATGACAACTTGCTGTTAGCTGTCAATCCTGCGAGTGATGAATTATCTCTCTTCTCGATTAATCCAGCAGAGTGAGTTTCCATTCATTATATCTTTTAAGTTTTCGTCTGAGCGAAACGAATACCGACTGATGTACTGAATGGTTAGACCCTGGGACATCCAACAAGTCGGCAATAACACATGGTCAGGAGGGAACTATCCCACTTCAATTGCGGTGTCACCTGATGGGAACAAAGCGTGCGTTACCAATGCTGGTTCAGACTCGAATGTCCGATGTTTCGTAAGTCTAGTTCTACTCAATGAGTAGGCCTTCCGTTGTGGCAAATTTGGCTGATGTCACGGATCTCACCATGCAGGATATCACTCGAAACGGACTGCAACTTATTACCTCCTTCAACTTCGATCTCGGACTCAACCAGACAAACCCGCCGGTAAGTCAGGATGATTCAATCAAGTATTAGGACGGCATCTTCGGCTGACTATCCATCATAGATCGGACCTCCCAAGACCCCTTCGGACCTCGCTTTCACCGCTGATGGACAAATCCTGCTGGTGACCGTCAAAGGATCCGGCAACGCGACTGAAGGTCCGGCAGGTCGGATCGAGCTCTTCGTCGTGTCTAGTGATTCTATCCCTCACAAGTCGACTTTATATCCCGCTACTGGCTCAGGGGGATTTCCATTCTCTATCACTGTAAGTGAGAGTAACAGAAAACCATCGGAGTGGTGTGTACAGTAGCTGATAGGAATATTTGTACTTCCAATCTCTTGTACCTGTTGTCGTTGTAGCCCATTGCCAACTGTGGGGCTTACCTTGTGACAGATCCTGCTGTCGGCGCTGATTTGATCCGGATCGAAAGAGATGGATCAGTCTCATACAATTCTTCTATCACTATTCCAGATCAAGGTATGTCTAGTCCGTTTCGGATTTGTGATAGACTAGGATCGAGGGCTAAGCGCTGACGAATGTGCTCGTTCAGCTGCCACATGTTGGAGTGCCTATTCTTCCGTGACTGACCAGTATTGTAAGTCACCATACAGGGCATCATCCAAGAAATACCAAAAGGTTTGACACTTGACATGCTATCAGTCACGATTGACCTCGCAACTGCCAAAATTACGCCTTTATCAATCAACTCGACCACCCTCGAACCGACTTTACTCCCTGGTGTGAACATTACTTCCATCTCGGAAAACCCGGGGTCTTTGGTCGATGCGAGGATCGCTCATTTTTCAGATCAACAAGATTACTTGTACTCCCTCGTTGCAGGAGATCAGACTGCCCGGATATTCTCTCTATCTGCAGGTCATCAAGGTGGTTTATCCGACTCTATCCAGACGTACGAGTTGGGAGCGGCATTCAATAGTACTGGAGGTGCTGTAGGGACCAGTATCGAAGGTTTAGCAGTGTTTCTTCGGCCATCATGGTATTAAATCAATATGCGAGCTTGATGGAGGGATTTTCCGCATAAGCTTCTGGTTCATCCGCTTAGGCAATCCAGAAGAAGCTTGTCAGAAGCTAGTCCTTACCTTTTTTCTGAATTCATTCGTTATAATGTAAGATTCTGTTCCATGCATACAGTATCATCGTCTCAGCTACTCACACTGCATTTGCAAATATCTTGGCACTGCCCCTATACAGTGAGGCAAAAGAGCAGGTTGATTCATCATGATGGATGCCAAGGATACTACTATCTGCATAAGATGAGATTCCCTGATCACACTAAACCATCTATACAACAACATGCGAAACCACGAACCAAGATACTAGACTGCATTACATAGTATACTACTACTACCTCTACTCCCAATCGGAATCATCATCATCCTCATTCACAGGAGCCGTCGTACCTGTAGTCGCAGGCTCAACAGCAGGTTTCTTACCAGCTACATTACCTTGATCACTGACTACATCGTAACTCTCTTCGGAATCTCTTGGACTGGTCGACGTGGAAGTGATGGATTTAGGTAATGATGAAGGTATTTTACCGTCATTTTCGATCTTAGGTGTGACTTCTGCTGTATCGTTAGTAGCAGCGGGAACTGAAGCTGAAGCTGAAGCTGTAACGGGTGATTCTTCAGGTTCGTCGTCCCAGTTGAAATCGTCTGTTTCTTCCTCTTGCGTAGTGGCTGAGATGATCACAGATCAGCATGTGAAGGATATTGCGCGAGAGCTGGTAACCCACCCTGAAGTAAAGCCTTCCTTTTCTGCTCTTCACCTTCGATCATATGTTTGTGGAACAAGTATCTTTGCCAGAATTGCTCATCCGTAAGATGTTCGGGAACTACATATCATTGAAATCAGCTTGATCCTTTCACATGTCCAAAATGTAATTTGTCGACTCACCCAATTCCATTCTTATCCCACCTGCGTTCCCTTCCTCCTGTTCTCTCAAATCCTTCTTCTGATTTTCGTAATGTTCTTGAACCCAATCCACGAATTCCTTCCTTCTCTCTTCACTCTCATCATCACCTTGAGGATCAACCATCAAAAGCTTCTTATCTTCCCTTAACCTTCTTAACAGAGCATCTTTTCGGGAAGTCGCCAATGCCAGACTGGAAATAGGTTTCGACTTTGGTTTACCCATCGCACCTGTGTTGTTATCGAAAGTAGTTTTGGTAGCAGGTGAAGAAGTAGAGAAAGAGTAGAAATCACTACCATCCCAGACCATATGTTCGTTCACATCATTTCCTCCTTCTGATTGTTGCGAATCGGGTGGTAAGACCTTTACATTATCTTCTACCCATTTTTCAGCATCTTTCAAAAATCCTTCAGATTTCTTCAAATATTCTTCAGCTAATTTCTCAGCTTGATGGATTGATAATTGTAAATTCTCTTTCGCACTTGATATCTTCAAGTTCTCGGCTAACTTCTGTCTCAATTGTTCAGGATTCGATAAATCTTTCAAGTTCGGGTTATTCTTAGCAGCGTTCAAAGTAGATTGTAATGTCTGTTGTAACTGAGTAGTATTTATACCCAACTTATTAAACAAGTTGTTGGCAGTTGCACTAGCCGCACTCTCTTCTTCGGTTGAATCCTTCTCTTTGCCTTTTCCCTTTTCTTTCGTTTTCGCTTCTTCCTCCTTGACTGCTTTTGCCGCTGCCTTCTTGGCCTTCTCAGCTTCTTGCTCGGCAGCATACTCTGCTGGGTCTTTACGGACAACTTCGATATTTGCCGTTCGAAGGTATTCTAAGTCTGCCTGCGCTTGGGATACGGTCTTGTCTAGATCCGCTTTTAGGGTGGTTAATGCTGATGCAGACTATAACGTTATGTTAAATCAGCGAGAGAGTACCAACTGACGGTATATCGACTGACCTGCTTCTTCACACCTCCCCACCAACTGTTCAGAGTACCCATCACCTGACCGACTTCCTCCTCGAAGCTATTTCGGTTGATACTCTGCTGCAAGGCCTGTTGAACGGTACGTGTAGGAGCTACATCGGCAGTTGGGGTGGTAGATGAAGGTTCGGCCGCATGGATCGTCTCTGCTGGAGAAGGTGGTCGGGGTGTTGGGTCTGTGGTGTCGATGGTTGTTCTGACGGGCGAGGTAGAATTGCCCTGTCCCTCCGTTGGCGAGGATGATGATGACATGATGTGGTCTATGTGATAGGTGGTAGAGTATGCAGAGCAATTGAGATGAGTCATGGGAACTTGAGGTTGCTTTGTATTTGTACGGTCATGCCCCCTACGGTGGACGTGCAGATCACCTGTAGAACTTATTCAGGCTGTCCACTTAGTAGGTGGCCGATACACCCCACGTGTGGACGAGCTTTGACGCGTTGTGCCTGAACTATCGACCATCTCCAGTCTCAGGTTGAACCATGAACAAGGAAGGATTCGTAACGTAGACAGCCTGTATAGACATACTCCATCATTCTTCTTCTTCCCTTCCTCTCTTCCTCTGATCGACATCTCCTATCCTAGACGGTAGTTGCTAATCTGTTGGTGAGATACGGTATCACCTCTCAAAAATGTCACAATCTCTCCCTCAATCGCAGAGATACGATGACTACACATTCGAGCCCACTCAGCTTTCCCAGCCGTACTTCAGTCAGACCCAAAACAGCACATTCGCTAACAGTCAGGTAGAACCAAGGAGGAAGTATTGTAAGTACCCAGTTCATCTACTCTATTCCCCTGTTTGACAGTTGATCTGATCTTATTCGATCTAACAATATACAGGGGCAATATTCATACCTACTCAATCAGAAAGGGACATATTGAAAATCCCATGGTCAAAACCGTCCATTCAACTAGGAAGGGGACCAAGAGTTTTATCGAAAAACGATGTGATCCTTCCTGAAAAAAGAATATCAAACATACATTGTAAGATAACATTGGGAATCCAAGGTCCGAATGGAAGTGGTTCGTCCATACCGACAATACAATCTTGGAAAGATGGTGAGGCAGAACCGGAAGTTTGGTTAGAAGATTTGAAAAGCAGTAATGGAACTTTTGTGAGCTTATCTGTCTTCAGCCATAAATGTTGCAACCGCTTCTCTCTCTCTGTGTATGTGTATCAATTTCGGATTGCTGATAGACCTAAATCAAATTAGATAAATGGAACAAGAGTGACCAATCGAAGGATGCTCATCCATGGTGATGAGATATCACTCGGTCATTCGGGAACACTAGATAATCACGATGTAAGGTATATATTCCGTTCGGTAGGTGGGAAAGGGGCGAAGATGGGTCAAGGAAGTAGTAAACATGATATGGTTGGAGCGGTCTACGAAAGGTATCAAGTTTTGGGTAGGTGCGTGGGAATACATTCTTCATATATGCATCAGACAAGCAACTGATGCGTAGATTGATTCTACCCTTCTCTCCGCCATTGTGATCCCGTATCATCCCAACAGACTCGGTAAAGGTACTTTCGCGGAAGTGAGGAAAGCTGTAGATGTCGAAACAGGTGCTCTAAGAGCTATTAAGGTGAGCTGCTTCCTTCTCCTTGATCTCGCTACATTCACTGATACCGTCAAATACGCATTCAGCAAATTATCAAACATCGATTTGCAGGAAACGACAAAACTCTCGAATTTTTCCATCGTGAAATCGAGATTACCAAAAGTTTAGAACATGTATGTGTATTGATGCACCAATCCTTTCCTTCGAAGGCCTTCCTTTGCTGATCTTACCTTTCGGACTCGTTGTGTACGTGTATTTAGGAAAACATATGTCGATTGTTAGATTATTATGAAGATCCACAGCATATATGTCTGGTATTGGAATACATTGATGGAGGAGATTTGTTGGATTATATCATGAATTGGCCTAATGAGACTGGAGGTGGATTACGTGAGTGTTCTGTGATATACCTGAGAAATTGCATAGTATAGCAATTCGTGAGCTGACTTGAGTCATCCTGACCAGCCGAACATCATGCTGCGGAACTGAGCGTGCAGATCTGTAGAGCTATGGCGTATACAGTGAGTGTAATCCCCTAATGATGGAGCTGATCTGTGTAGCATTCTATGGGCGTCACACATCGAGATCTTAAACCGGAGGTGAGCATTGTGAATTCATTGAGTGTGATAGTGAAATGATGCTGATACCAAGTCACAGAATATACTACTTACGAGAGAAACGAGCGATGCACCAGTGCAAGTGAAGATTGCAGATTTTGGTTTAGCCAAAATGGGTATGGTCATTGTTTTCCTTTTTGTATAACGGTTGAATAACCTTCTTGACTTTTAGTTCACGCCGAAACCATGCTCACCTCGATGGTCGGAACACCACAATACCTTGCGCCGGAAGTGGTGATGCAAACGAAACAGCAGCCTGGATATGAAAATGTCGTGGATTCATGGTCTATAGGTATTATTGTGTACAGGTAAGCTGCACAAAAAGAGCTATATTGACATTGAAGCCTAGCTGACATATCTTTCGTGTAGTATGATGACCAAAGCATTACCTTTTGACGAAGATGGAGATGCTCCCATGGAAGTAAGTTGAGCGTCTGTGGCAATCCAAAATGATGATTTTAACTGTAATGCTTGAATATAGAAACGCATCAAGGATCGATATACTCAACCTGCCGATACTGAACTACTCGTTCGACTGGGTATAAGCGATCTCGCCATTGACTTCGTCTCGGGTTTATTAGCTAAAGATCCAAGACAGAGATTGACAATGAGACAGGCATTAGATCATGAATGGTTATCTGGACCAAGCTCGCAAATTAGTGAAAGTCAAGTACCTGCGTCACAAGCTCTCGGCGGCGACTCGGTATGGTCAATTGAATCGTTTGATGATCAATTTCCTTTGGATCAAAATCCCAACCAGGATGGTTATTCGAGTGATCCCCTCAATGGCAACGATGCCAATGTTGATGGATCGACGGAAGATATAGGTAGATGGTCTAGACCCATGACTGCCTCTGGAACGAATTACGAATCGTTAGGTGAATATGGATCTGAAGAAAGTTTCAGTCAACCTATGGGAAATCTACATTTGAACACTCCATTAATCGAGAGAAGATTACCACCTACAAATATGAAAGATCAGTTACCGAGTTCACCGCCTCTCTCTTCTTCTTCCAATTTACCAGTGATGAATGTTGATTTACAACAACAGCAACAGCAGCAGCAAGAAGAAAAGGAAGTTGATATGGATGGTGGATTACCTACTCCCATCACACCAAAGCTTAGTAATGGCAACAATGAAGACATCAGTATGAATGGAAACGGAAATGGACATGGGAATGGGACTGCTATGTTGATAACCAAGCGGAAGAATCCAGATGAGATTCAAGGATTTAGTTCAGGTAATTTATCACCTCCACCGATGAAAAGTGAAGGCGACCACCAAGTAGAAGTAGTAGAAGAGGAACAGGGAGAAAAGGAGAAAAGAAAGAAGGAAAAAGCGAAATCTACTTCACCTAGAACGTTACCTACGAGACAATCTACGAGGACTTCTAGACCGAGAAAATCAATGAGGTTGGCTTGATTGGTCCTTGACTTGATGATATGATCGCTCGCCTTGGAGGATATCTTTGATGCAGGTTGAGGGAAAGGTTGAATGTAGGACGGAAGGTCGACATAAGTCCGTGGATTATCATTATTTGATAATATGAAATTGGAATAAAATGGGAAGATTGAATCAAGATAAGGATCAAGGGACAAGTGCAAGAGTGAATTTTATCGTTCATCATGATTTGAGTACTAGTATGATCGTTGATCATCAATCATATTGTATAGAATGTTGATTGACCAACTGGACATATCCTATTATCACTTTGCATACATGATATTTACGCTACTCTCTTTGGGAGGAAGGTGATTTACTTATTCATTCATGTGTGAAATATCCGACATTGATTTTCTATCCTATCCCTATTTTTATTCATATACGATTTAGTCTTAGCTATCATAGTGGATAACAGTGATCTTATACTTCTCATGTATGAACGATCATATATGTATATACATATGATACATTCCTTATTCGTATTATTATGCAATATATATAAGATAAGGTATCGGAATGGTAAAGACAGCACTGCTACTATCGATTCTTGTATGATCACAAACTGTAGGTCATATACGGGATATCCTCAGGACCGATAGTAATTCACGACCTGCACGACGTTTGATGATTTCCTAGAAGCGTAATACCATATGATTCAAACCCAAGTTAGAGATTGTAAATCGAAAGACTGGTCCGTGTAATATAAGGCTTTGACTCACCTTACATACCAAACCTTTCGATTCCATCTTGCGCATGATCTCCAAAGGTTTATTCTGGATGACAGTGACGAGGTACATTTTTCCTATGGGTGAGAGCAATTCCTAAAAAAACACCATATCATACGTATACAGCCAATATCAGTATGACCACGAACGCATAGGCTTATTTGGAGTGGTCTTGGTGATGAGTTAATTGACTTACAGGTAATTTATCTAATATCACATCCGTGATGATCATACCGTCTTGTCCACCTGCCCAAGCACCACCTATATCCCTTTGATTTTGAGTATCCATAAGCCTAATATGAGAGAGTCATATTTAGCTATCAAGTCAGACTCGACGTAAGATATAGAATGTGTATGTATAAGATGCAGGGGTACGGACTCACTCGGTCATACCTGTTGGTACGTACGGTGGATTAAACACCAATATATCGATATTGTTCTTCAATCGGTTGAATAAAGGATCGAGAAGATGACATAAGATAGGATTGAGTGATATCTACGAGTGATTGTTGATCAACAAACGTATCATTTTCTAATCAAAGACGATGAGATCATAGATAAGAACTATTCTAAACTTACTTCATTAGCTTGAGCTGTCCGGAGTGTCACTCCGCATGCATATCTGTTTATATCTGTTGAAATGACCACTAAAAGGATCGATCAAGTCGAAGGGAATTGTATCAGCATCAAGTCGATCTGTTATCCGTGTTCGTACTTGGCATCAACAACCTACAACTTGAACTTGATCCTACCAGTTGCGATAAGAAGGTAGATGCTATCCCTGATCCCGATCTGTGTTCAATTGTACATGACAATATCATCGTCAGTCTTTGTTCGGCATATCTGACGGTTTTGTACATTGCGATATGCGATAATCACCCTATCTCAACGCATATTGTAGGCTGATCATCCCTTATCGGTTGAGCATCCAGTTCTAACGCATCGAGAAGGATGAACGAGTCCTCTGCTCAGAATGACTTGAAATCAGTACTATAGTTGATGGCTAGATCGTGGATCGTGAGATAAAAGTCGACTCACCGGCAGGCTCATACACATGCTCGTAATCTTCCTCTGTGAGATATGCTATATTAGGTGTCGGCAGTGATATTGACATTCCATCGAGCAGGTCTGATCTTCGAGGAACATGAAAAGTCTACAGAAATTACAAAAATATCTAATCTCTCTTGACTTTTGTTGATCTTTCACTCGAGCCAGTGAATGTGTTACGTAATGTGACAACCCAACTAACTTAAACGAGATGATACGAGCGCACGTACCGCTCCTACTCCTGATCCTACTCTGTCTCTAGATCGTCATCGACAACTCCCTGGTTGACAACATCTCACAGCTCACATCTCACATCTAATCCCATCTTCTCTTCACTCTCTACTGCCCACACTCCACACTCCACACTCCACACTCCACACTCCAAGATGCCAGGCCAACAGGGAATGCACAACTTCAGTACAATCCTGTGAGTGTCATCGATCTACAGGAGAGAATAAACTCAAACCCCGAATCACTGATGAATATCCCTCGCCTTGTTATCCGCGAATTAGGAAACGACTTGAAGGTATATATCTCTCCATCTCCCTGTCAATGCGGAGCAGAATAGTCACTGACAATCACATCTACGTAGCCGTAACAAGTCGCCTCGAGGATGTAGCAGTCTCTTCCTCTTCACCAGCGCCCACATCCTCCCTCAGGTCCCCCACAGCTGCAGCTCACGAGAACCTCGCACCTACCTCTTCAGCCGCTCCTCCACCGCCACCACCTCCGCCTCCTCCAGCTGAAGAAGCCGTCACTCCTGCTGTAAAAGCTTACCAAGATGAGATTATCGATGGAGCGCTGCAAGAATTTATTGAGAAGTCGAATGAATTGGGTGGTTTGGTTCAACAGCATGTGAGTATCTCTCGATTCAATGTTAACACTCCCACTCCTTGTTTAACGCACCGTCTCGTCGAAGGGACGAGAATGGCAAATACAAGCTACTCACCTTCTGTTTCCTTGGTATGAATCGCTTGGATTCGAGCTGATGTGCCCAACCCAGTCATCCCTCCTTCCAGCACTTTGTGAAGCCCAACTACAATTCCTCAAACTAGCTTCCAATCATTCCAAGCCTTCTACTCCTACTGCACTCGGTCCATTACTCGAGCCCCAAGGTAAAGCTATCCAAGCGATCTTAGAGACCAAGGAGAAGCTCTCGAGATCGAAGGAAGGTAGAGATTGGAATGTCTGTTTCAACGTCTTGGGTGAAGGTGTCCCCGCATGGGGTTGGGTTCAGGTTGTAAGTGATGTGGAAGACCTAGAGCCCTCTCCAAGGTCTTGATGATGAGCGACGACGGCTGACCTATGTATTCGATATTCATCGATAGGAACCTGCTCCAGCACCTTTCGTAGCTGAGATGAAGAATGCGGCTCAGTTCTGGTCCGATCGAGTGGTCAAGCAGTACAAGGATACGTAAGTCAACATCACCTTCATATCTACCGATGAATTCAAGTAAACTTATAACTCTGAGTAGTAATCCTACCGCCGTCGCCTGGGCTAAAGCCTTCGCTCAATTGTTGACCTCGCTTCAAGCCTACGTCAAGCAGTGGCACACCACCGGCGTAGCCTGGAACCCTAAAGTGAGTGTCACCATATCATATATTAGCGCATGATTTCGATGTTATTGCTTAGCTGACCATCTGCCACATCTCAGGGCTCTCCCGCACCATCTTCGATCCCTTCTGCATCCTCCTCTTCCTCCGCCCCACCACCCCCCCCCACCTCCAGCCGCGTCCAAAGCCCCCGCCCCAGCTGGAGGAGCAGGAGGTACAGCCGCTTTACTTGCCGATTTGAACAAGGGCGGAGCAGTCACAGCAGGACTCAAGAAAGTCGACGCATCTCAGATGACTCATAAGAATCCCGACCTTCGATCATCTTCGGTCGTTCCTGACAACGCTAGGAAAGCACCTCCTTTGAAACCTAAACCTGGAGCTGCGCCTGCCAAGAAACCTGCCAAATTGGAACTGGAAGACGGTAACAAATGGATGATCGTGAGTAGATACTTTCCTCTGATGTCTTCAATCTGGGACAAATGGAAGCTGAATCTGAATGATGATCGTGCCCGTTATAGGAGTATCAAGAGGATAACAAGAACATTGTGATTGATCAGACTGAGTTGCACCAAACGGTGCATATCTTCAATTGCAAGAATTCGGTAGTGAAGATCTCAGGTAAAATCAATGCTGTGACTATGGGTGAGTCATTCAGTCTGCAAAAAAAAAAAACTTTAGCCGCTCGGGGCGATCGGTGTAGGGTCAAATTCATCATGAAAGCGTCTGCTAACATAATTCATATTCAAATAGTCGGATGCAAGAAGACCGCCGTGGTACTCGATTCAGCCGTCTCCTCATTGTCTATAACATCCTCGCCATCATTCGAAGTTCAAATCACAGGTCAAATCCCAACCATCCAAGTGGATACTACCGATTCGGGACAGATCTACCTCTCCAAAGAATGCATGAACACTGTCGAAATTATCACCTCGAAAACTTCTTCTTTGAATATATCTGTACCTACAGGACAAGATGGTGATTTCGAAGAGAAACCTGTACCGGAACAGATGAAATCGAAGATTGTGGGTGGGAAGTTGGTAACTGAGATTATCGAACATGCTGGTTAGAACATACTTTATTCACAGACAAGTGGGAGGAAAGACTTTTTGTATATAGATGATTATATGAATATCAAGAAGTTGTGTTGTTTTTTGCTCTTTGCATGAATTTGTCTATTCGGTTTATTCGGATCATTGAGATGAGTGTTAACTTTCAGACTGGTATATGTAACATGGCATGAAAATGCATTGGTTTGACATGATGATCCAACTTCTTTATCGTTGTTATTGTTAAATCCTGTAAATGCTATACTGTAAATCCTAGTTGGTCTTCTTGCACTATACTGGTGTATCGTTATCTAGTCTACTGATGATAATTTCACTCATACAGACCCAGCAGCTCTGAACAATGTGATAGCTTTATCATCACCAGCCACAGCAAACTGTTTACCAGCTGCAAAAGTATCAGAAGCAGCAGGTTGCCAGGCGAATCCCCATATTTCGGATGTACCTGTTGATGTCGATACGCAAGATCGTTGGCCTACATCCCAAAGCTTGATCATACTATCTGCGCCACTGGAACACATATAATATGCAACATAACAAACAAGTCAGCGGATCGAATCCAAATTCAAACCAACACACTCATCTCTGGAATGATGTTAGTCGATAGGGATATAGGGTATATGTATATAAGGTGATCACCGTACTTACCCACTACCCAATAATTTACCATCCGGACTAGCATCCACTTTCAACACCCAACTTTGATGTCCCTGCATCATCGCCACTGCACCTTCACCTTTTCCTCCTGATCCTGAAGTTGAACCTGCTCGTACGTCATATAATACTATTAGATGATCGTCTGAACCGGAATAAAGCCACTAGAATCAAGACGAGGACAGACTCAGCACGTCTATCTTGCACATAACGAATCTTGGGGGTTTGGTTCGGATTCGGTGAAGTTTGAAATGAAGGAGTTGGGGCTTACCTGGGAGTCGGGTGACCAGGTTATCGTCCTGACGGCTTTGCCATGTGATGTATAAGTTGCAACTATTGATTGGGTCTCTACGTCCAGCACTATCACTTGACCTTGTTCAGTCGATAGAGCAAGGGATTGACCATCTGGTGACTGAGAAGAAACAACAAGTGATAATTAGCTCAACTCATCTTATGGAAATGAACATATACTTGAGGAAGAGACAACCCAAGGGGTCGAGGTGTATGAGTTATATTCGCCAAATTGAATAGGGGATGTCATAAAAGTATACTATACTCACAAATTGTAGATCCATCCCAAATTTCCCTTTACCAGTATCTACAATCTTACCATTCCCACCCAATCCACCTCTTGTAGTGTTACCATTGACCCCTTCTCCTTCTTGAGGTGAAAGCTGATCGATCGATCGGATAGCCAATTTGGATGATCGACCTGACCAGGCCCAACATTTATTCTGAGGGTGAATGGCCGATGTGAATGCTGGTAGTTCTGTAATCATACAATGGACGTATCAGCATGATGGCTGAACAACAAAAATAGCAATGATGAAGATATGGACCAAGATGCATTCACGAGGTCATAACAATAGATTTAAATCCCAATAAATAAGACATATCCAAACATGATTTTCACATTGATTGATAGGATCGGATCACTCACCTTTCTCACCCTCACCTACGACCTCTCTACCTGTTTCTACCTTACCGACCACCTCCCCATTCTCAATATCAATCAACACGACCGTACCGTCCAGACTCGTCGACAGAGCGTACTTCCCATCCTCCGTGATGGATATCGAAGAGATAGCTAGAGGGTTGGAAGTAAGATCGTATATGGGTTTTGTCGATAATTCAGATTCGGTAGGATCCCATATACGTAGATGACCGTCTGCTGAACCTGAGAGAAGCTTGTTGGTTGATGTCCATTTCAATGCCCAGATCGAATCGGGTAATACTATAGTGTTGATAGCTCAATCAGTCTCAGGTCGATGGTATCAAGGTACGAAGGAAGACAGAGAGGGTTAGCTTACACGGTGTTGATTCTTGTTGCAAGTATGAAAGTGACTATGCATCGCTATTCAGCTAGGTTTCAGAGAGTTGGAATTAGCTGCTGCTCACCATTTTTTATACCTGTTCAGTCCGTGATTATATACTAAGCGATGATGAAAAGAACTCGAAGAGGAGACACTAGATACAAGAAACAAGGAACAAGATGAAAGATGGTTTCCGCCGGTTAACATGAAGTTCAACAAACGTCATTCCTCATTTGCTCGTTCTCCCATTCTTTCATCTCATATCTCTGTGTCCCCTGTTCACCTTATCTAATAGATCAATTCGATGATACCCAAAGCGTTCATCCTCGCATTCCTGATCCGTACATTACTCACACTACCACTCCCTCAAACGTATTTCCAACCTGACGAATTCTATCAAGCGTTAGAACCTGCCCACAACTACGTCTTCGGATATGGTTATCTGACATGGGAATGGAGGGATTTAACTACCCCTCTCACTGGGACATGGTGGGATATTTACATGGTAGGAGGAAGGATGAGGGGATGGATTTGGCCTGGGGTGTTTGTAGGTGTTTATAGGGTCTTACAGATCACCGGACTAGATAAGACGGAATGGATCGTACGTTTAACACAACCCGATAGTATGGAAAGGAAAAGGGCTAACTCATCTGATGGATGCTGTAGGTCATCGCCCCTAGATTGGTTGGTATACTGGTAGCTGCATTGACGGATTATCACACCTATAAGCTGGCTTCGAAGCTAATAGGTCCAGGTGCTTCGTCTTCCGCTGTGAGCTAGTACTTTATAACCTACCAAGTACGCTTTCGCCAGCTGACAATCCTATATTGTACCGACACAGCTGTTCCTCTCCTTGACATCTCTCTTCAATGCACACCTATTGCCAAGATCATTATCAACTTCCCCTGAGACATTGCTTACTACTATGGCACTGTGTTATGTCCCATTACCATCCTTAATCCCATCCAAACCTTCTAGCGATAACCTGAAGCCTTCCGCATTCGAGAAAGACAAGAAGCAGATTAGAACAGAGGAGAATCAAGCGAAACTAGACTATATCGCTATGGATAGGGATGTCCCCTCACTTTATCCCGTCATGTGAGTCGGCTCATCCGCATAGTGGATATCATGCAAGCTGATTCAACGAGGTCCCTTAAGATGTACCGACAATCTCCCTTTGTCCGTCATACTAGCTACGACAGCACTTTGTATAAGACCTACAACTATCTCTCTATGGATGTTTCTGGGTATTCACCTAGTCATCAGGACGCTGAGGAGCTCTGGGATTATAGCAAGTCTACGGGTCATTGCTATCGCAGCCATCAGCTCGTAAGTTGAGAATCTCTCCACGCATAAGTGGGAGTCATATAGCTAATTCTGGAATAGTACCGCTACTTTCGCTGCATCCACTTATATTGACTACCACTTCACTGGTCGACTTTGCTTCCCAGCCTTGACGTTCATCCATCACAATATCATCCGAAACATTTCGTCCTTCTACGGTTCTACTAATCATCTATATCACCTCACCCAGTCCCTCCCAATTATGCTATTCCCAATATGGTATTGGTGGATTCAAGGTTTCTTCTCGGCGCTTCTTCCTTCCTCCATCCTTCCAGGTCGACTCAAGCAACTAGACACCCCTGAACCTCTACGGCTGATGGCTAGGGCGGTTACTTTCTCAATTGGTATATTGTCTTTATCGCCTCATTCAGAATGGAGATTCCTTCATCCTCTTCTTCCAGCATTTTTGATCTTTGCCATATCATCACTTACAACCTCTTATCGTCCCACGGTATTTGGAATCTACAGATTGTCCGACTCGATTCGACAGTACACTAGATTAACGAAAATCTCATTCTACCTGATCCTTCTGGCACCGATCGTACCATTTCTTTACCTCAACCTATTCCATGGAAAGGCTCAAGTGGAAGTCATGAATGTGCTTCGAAGAGGTCAATTAGGAGAGGTTGGATCATTGGTATCTTTGACACCATGCCATTCAATACCCTGGCAAAGTCATTTACATCTCAAGGATATGGAAGGATGGTTCTTGACTTGTGAACCTCCGATAGGGTAAATAACTGTTCTTCTATGATCACCTGACTGTTCAAATGTGACTGATATACAATTCTTCCATCAACTCAGTGTCAACTCTGAAACACACCGCACTCAACAATCCTTCTTCTACCAATCACCTGTATCATACCTGCAAGAAGTCTTCCCATACCCTCCCGCCCAATTACATGAAATTGCCAATCTCACCGCAAGTCCGGCCAGACCAACTCATCTGGTCCTCTTTGGTGAAGTTCTCAGAAGGCTGGAGACTATCAAAGGTGTATCCTCCTCTGTCAGTGATGAGTTGGTACGTCTTGGATATGAGCGAGTATGGCATGTGTGGAATGGGTTTGATCTCTTGCAGGATGAAGATGAGAGGAAAGGTGGACTTACAGTGTGGAGGTTGATTACGTAATTATTTATCTGTGAGATAGATACGCCACATGTGGATTATAGATGTGAATATAAAAACTCCGGTAAACGCCGATAACCATCTCAACTTGGCAAAGTTGACATTGACGTTTTGTTGAATTTTGAGGCTTTTGACGTTACTCTTTTTGTATCTTATCTCATCTATCTTTATCTTTAAACACCCAACAGTGGAAGAAGACTAAAAAACATCCCCCAAAATGTCTGACGCTGGATCTGAAACCGTTTCCAACCCCCCTGTCGAGGTCGAAGGTGCCGAAGTCGAAGTTGCCGACAAATCTGGACCTCTCTCCGTTGAGGATGCCCTACAACAAGTCATCAAGACCGCTTTGGTCCACGATGGTCTCGCTAGAGGTTTGAGGGAATGTGCTAAGGCTCTTGATAAGAGGGAAGCTCATTTGTGTGTCTTGGTTGAGACCGTCACTGAGGGTGATTCGGATTGCTCTACATAATCGTGTCATCAATGGGAATGAGAAAGCTAATTTGTATTTCTGTTGATGTATGTAGCCGAATACCTCAAACTCATTGAAGCTCTCTGTGCCGAACACTCCATCCAACTCATCAAAGTTTCCGATGCCAAGGTTCTCGGTCAATGGGCTGGTCTCGCCAAGATTGACAGAGAAGGTAAACCCAGAAAGGTCGTTGGATGCTCTTGTGTAGTTATCACCAACTACGGTCAAGACTCCCCTGCTCTCCAAGTCCTCCTCGACTGTGAGTTAATCACTTCTTCACATACATGAGAGAATCTCAAATACTAATTTCAATTGGAACAATAGACTTCAAGACCCGATAAATGCATTGATTACTCTATCATCCATTGTCATCCTCCGATTCATCAACGTGAGTAATAAACAATCTCATAATGTTCAATCATCCTTCATCGCAAGCCTAAGCCTGTACTTCAACCCTCCTTATTTTTCTATCTACCACACCCTTATCTACCACACCCTGATGAATATGGGACTCCCTCTTCGCATTGTAAAGTGTCGACAATCCCTAGGAATCGAACCTACTCTCTTCGGAGGGCAATCCGCTGTCTGATCTATACCTGCCTTTTTCGGTGATCGTGATTTGAAATATCGGAAATTGGAATTATACTGATTGATTCGTTGTTGAATTTACAGGTCTTTCCTTCTTTGCATCGCTTGTTGCTTGGTGGACAAGGTGTCAGGATGGCTGATAGATGATATATAGTATATGCATGGGTGTGGAAGCGTACACATGAAGGTCAATGTGGCGCAGTCAATGATGCTCATGTCGGCTTGCAATCTCTTCGGACTCAAGACTGCTAACACTGTCGAATGTAATACCATGAAATGACTGATAACAACGATCAAAGTATGTCATATGAGGATACACTCGAACTTTGCATATTGAAACCAACTGACGAATGCAAGACACATCTCATCGTCAGATATGTTAATATGGAATATATATATGTGATCACCAAATACCCAAAAAACTACCAAAAGTCCAAATCAAGCAAACCACACCAGTAGGTAAAATACCTATATAAACTAACAAATCCTGCCATAACCTTCTACCCAACCGTCTTTTCTGTAATTGTTTTTCTTTTCTCGCCAGTAATATATCCGTTGATGGGTCGTTCAAACTGTTCGTTCGATTATGTCCATGACCATGTCCATTCATCGAGGATGGTAGTCTCCTAGAGGGAGTACCAGGGTTGTTCGTCTGGTCATGTTCGGATATAGGGGTGTTTCGCGATGGGAATATGATGGAGAGTGGAGATCGGACATGGAAGGTGATGATGAAGAATAGGGCTAGTTCACATTAAACTCACACAAATCAGCTTCACTTGTAGGCTTTGAATGATGATTTACGAAGTACACTCACAAGGCAAAAACCATCCTACAGCCAACACACTCAGCACACCGAGCAATTCAATCTTTTCAGCTATCCAACCACTTATACTCGCTACTAGCACCACTACTCCCCAAATGGCTATTCCAACCCATCTACCAGCTTTCAATCTTTCACCTTGATCGACGCCCATCGAACGTAAAATCGTATCTCTACCTCTCAAGATCCACATATTTGTCGAGCCTAGGATGACCACGCACATCAAGATGCGCGAGATGTTCACCCATCCATCATCGGCGGGCAATCTTGCGAAAACGCCTGAGGGGGTAGTAGGACTTGATATGGGTGTTGGACTGGATTGGTCCAAGGGAGGTAAGAGGTAATAAGGGACCAGGGCTAAAGGGAGACATAAGATGAGGATCAAGGAGGATGCGAGCAAACATGGGATAGGGAAGGAAGTGCTTTTGGATCGAGCGAGTGAGGCATGAATCGGTAGGGTGTTGATGTGAGGTGAGAAGAATATAGTCAAGGTGGCTAAATTACACCTTTGTTGATTAGCAATATGGTGGGTTTTAAATGACGATAGACTTACTCAACCCAGCACCTGCACTACTACCACCTGCTAAACCAAATCTCCTCTTCCTCAACAAATGACCCAAAACCTCCGTTATAACCTCTCCGCCGTTTTCCGTCCCATTGTCTTCCCCTATCGGTTGAGGAAGCTCTGAAGCCTTTTTGATCTCGACCGTTCGTCCAATCACCAAGAAGGCTACGACCGGAAGTAACAGGGCGATGACTATGGGTGATCGTCTGAGCGATCTGGTCATTCGTGAGGGAAGAAGAGAAGGTAATAGCTGTATAGAGGATAAATCAGCTTGTTGCACTCGTTCGTGTTCCAGATGAGAAGCGATAACCGACACTTACCGCTGAAGAAACGATTATCGTCCAAAATACTCTTGACTCAAAAACGGCGTTTTTAGGTAAATAGGTCTCGATAACTGGTTGAAGTAAAGGATGAAGGGCTATAATGGGTGCGGAGGGTCAATTAGCTTTCGCAAGGAGATACAGTAATACATGACGATGTGTCACTCACTTTCAATCCAACTGACAACTACACCAAAAACAGCACAAACTACGAACCCTCTTCCGGTCCATAAGCCGTATTTACCATACTTCGCAGTGACGGCTGCGAATACTTCTTCAAATGATGAGACCTTCAAGTACCTAGTGCAGCAATGCGCATAAGATGAGTTCAAGTTGCCTCTCCGCGTTCGTCTGAATGGTATTGGTAGATGATGAGCACAATCACTCACCATGCTAGATATACGATGACCACATGCGCGCAAGCAGACAGCAATGCCAAGACGCAGAAGACGGGTACGAATAAGACCACACCGGCAGGCAGGAAGTTATAAGGTAATAATGCCAGTAGCGGGAGGAGTGGGAGGGGATGAGCAAGGATCAACGATGGTATGAGCTAGCAAAATTCATCATCAGTAATCATATCTCCATGTATTGATAGCGACTCGGACTCACCTCCAATAATCCCTTCTCTTCCTTCTCTTCACCCTCATTCCATCTTCCTCTCCGTCTCCTTCTACCCTTCCTCTTATTCCTACCCCTTGATCCAGACCCAGAACCGTTTACCAGAGGATCCGAAACGTCGAATTCAAAATCTTCCGTGCCCGTCTCCTCATCATTCGTACTATGTCCATTATTATTTAAGAAAGTCATTACTTCCTCTTCGTCATACTCTTCATCGTCGTTATCCAATACTTCAAGTATGGAATCAGAGTTGAATGATCCTCCTGAACCTGACCTCGAGCCTGAACCTTCAGCAGATGCTGGTATATCCTCAGAAGGCCTTCCGGTACCAGTTGGAGTGATTGTATATCCTGTATCGATCGAAGCTTTGTTCAGATCGCTTAGCGATTCCGATGCTACTGGATGAGATAGTACGTATTGGTTCGAGGTCAAAGGTGTGATAGGTGAGAACGAAGATGAAGATGATTGTACTCCCTGCTTCGGTGTAGGTGAAGCGGTAGGTGTAATTTGTGGATCCGAGTCTTGCTGTGACATCTATCAGGTAGTTACACTGCTATCCTCTTGGCTTGCTGATGAGATGCGGTAAGTTGACAAGAAGAGGATTGACTGGTAATGTTGAATGAGAACATGGGATAGGAACGACAATAACAATCAGTTGCAGCTACGCGTTTGGAGGGAATGTCGAATGTACTCTAGCCTGAATCTCATATTCCCTGCAATTCGCGTAAATCAGGCAACATCACTCACAACAAACGTTCTTCATACATTTATTGGTACACTTACTCGAACCATCCCCGATGTCATGACAGATCCAGATTTAGATCCAACGACTGTTCGACAAAGACAAATTACGTTCAAGCGAAATGGCCATATAGACTATTTTCTAAGATGTCTGAGGGCGTTACCTACCGCTGCGCAGGGTAGCGACTCGAACAGGATCACCGCTGCTTTCTTCTGTATATCCGGGTTGGACCTTCTCGGTGCGTTAGATGAGAAGACAACGAGGGAACAGAGAGATGGGTGGATAGATTGGATATGGTCACTGCAGGCTCGTACGTCCTGCATAAACATCTATTTCAGCCTCGCAGTAGATTGAAACTGAATGGACGGATGTACATAGCTACGGGTGGATTCAGAGGTTCGACATTTATGACCACTTTTGTACGTATGATCTCAATGGTACAACTTCCTAGGACACCACTGATTGGTTGCGTTTGGTCTGGCTAGAACGACAAGACATCGCCTGCACATATACCTTCGACATACACCGCTCTAATGAGCTTAGCAATCCTCCGAGCACCCCTCGATCGACTGGATATACCAGGATTGATCAACTTCCTCAAATCGTGTCAAGCGAAAGATGGCTCGTAAGCCTTTCTCAACAACTGACGGGATGAATACCGATTCTGACGTTGATGGTATTTGTCAGTTTCTCACCTGTACCAGGAGATGAGACCTACCCTAACGAAGGGTTCCAAAGTGACGTGCGGATCAGTTATTGTACGAGTGTGATATCGGATATCATTGGTGATTTCTCGGGTATAGATATAGATCTAGCCAAGAGTTTTATAGGGAGATGCAAGGTGAGAATAGTCACCATTACGATTACTGATCCATGGATGGGTCCAGCTGATATATTTGGAATTGGTAGACCTGGGAAGGAGCTTACGCTTCGAGACCTGGGGTGGTCGAAGCTCAAGGTGAATACTTATCTCGTTAAATAATGCTAAAAGCTACATTGACTAATTATGGTATTCTAGGCGGTACGACATACTGCTCTCTCGCGACACAGTCAATCCTCGACAGACACACGCAGACTCGACCTGAATATCAGATTTCACCTCAAGAAACGCTCAGATGGTTGATATCTCGTCAGATAGGTGGGTTCCAAGGTAGACCAGGTAAATTGGAGGACGTATGTTACTCGTTTTGGTGTGGTGGAGCTATCAGTGTGAGTGAAGAGGATCAGTATATCTCGAAGACCTTGCGTGTATATGTGCTAAACCAAAGCTGGGCATTTCTTATCGTTAGATCCTTGGTCATTCAAATCTGATCAACCGAGATGCAGATCGAACTTTCCTACTCTCAGCTCAATTCCCTTTAGGTGGATTCGGTAAAGAACCTGAAGATTATCCTGATCCATTCCACTCATATTTGGCTTTAGCGGCTTTATCTCTCACTCATTCAGAAATCGATGCGAAAGACGATAATGATGGATTGGGGTTGAAAGCTTTGGATGTTACTTGGAATGTAAGTCTGGAGACTGCACAATGGTTGAAAGATGAGATATTACGGGTGAAAGGTCAAGTATACGTATGAGAATGATCGGTGTCAGATTCATGTGTAAAGCTAGAAGGGAAATGTACATACATATATTGTAAATATAGAAGAAACAACTTGATACCCCGCATATACAGTACGTTACAAATGATGAATAATGTAACAACCAAATCAAGTAGAACAAGAAGTACAAATACAAAAATCAAAAAAAAAGAAGACAATGGTCAAGGAAATCATTGAACTGATCTACTATTCTTCCCCTGATTGTCGTTCGATGTCAACAGCTAATCTCTGCTTTCCAACCCAGAATTCACCCCTTACAGGTAAATTATCCAATCTAACCTTCCCATTCACTCCCATAATCTCTACTCCGACACTCGCTATACCCTTCACCCCAGCTAACGCACCTCCTTTAAATACGATCTTACTGATGAATTCAGATAACACGCCATCTCTTCCCGGTAAGATATCCAAGTCAACCTGATTCAATGGCGCTCTCACGATCAATCTTCCATTTTCTCCTCGTGTCGTAGTCGAATTGAGATAATCGGTAGGTCGTATATGTCCAAATGCCTTTGGTGGGAAATCACCACCCCCATCACCTGGTAAATCTTCATCATCGGGTGGGGAAGGACCATCGAACACATACACATCAGGTAAAACTTCTACCACATCCACCATGACATTTTGCATATCTTTAGTTAATCCAACTTCGGCCACTACGATACCTGAAGCTTTCATCTTGCCTTGACTTTCTGATATTCTCATATGTTCGATGGTCACCGATCGAATTATTTTCGGAGTTGGACTAGGTCCAGGGAAATTGAGTGAGAGCGATAATGAGGGTAGAGTATGTAAGAGCCAATTGGGCGGATGGACGATAGTTGGTGGAACGAATGGAGGTAAATCTGATAAACCCTGAACTAAGATGGGATTATCTCTACCATGTAGATAGTTCTGTAAGAACAATGATAACGGTGATGAACCGATTAGAGAGGAACGTTCACTCAGATCCGCAGTGATAACTCCAGATATGTTCAACAGGATGTCCTCGGTGACTCCTCCGATGATGACGGGTTCAGTGATGACTTCAGCCATCTTACTTTCTCCTACTAGGCCATCTCTTGTAGCCGGTAAGGCTATTGAAAACGGTAGGCTGAAATCTAGAGTAGCGTTGAGATCGGGTGCAAAGTTTGGGACCGTAGCGATAGCTTGGATAGTCAATGCCTTGGGCGTTTGGGTAGTATCGAACGAATAGTGCTGCAGTGTGACGAGTTCTGATAGATTGAGGGGTCTTCCGGGATTTGGCAGATGGGGTAAGCGAGGAACTAAAGTTGACGAGATGTCAGTTCAGTAGCTATAGACAATATTTTGATTGCAGCTCTGAATCTTTCTTCTTGTACACATGACTGATCAAGGGCGTGGAAGGATCGTATATGGATGTGAAACTGAACCGCCAAAACAGACAACCAACATAAGAATAGCAGGCCAAATACAGAATCTGACACTCACTAGGTGAAGTGATATCCATCGTCAAATCTTCTTTCTCCACTTCAGCATATTTGGTCCACCAAGCAATCTCCGATGGTCTAGCTATCACATGATTCACCTCTATCGTCACACGTATTGCACCTTCTACCCATCCTCTCTGTACGAATTCCCATAATTCTCCTGTCGATGCTAGCGGTTTAGCCAGAGCAGTAAATGATATTGGCCGTAACCAATCAGGTTGAGATCCCGGCGGTAGGGGTCGAGGTGATATATCCCATATCAACGGTACTTCCAGTTCGTCTAATACATTGACTGATAATAATGGTGAAGACTTGAATTGCCGGGATGTAATCTCGATTGAAGATGGTATATTGACCGATACAGATGGGTTATCCAATTTGGATAGGAACCTATGTGCAGTCCACTTTCTTATATTCTCCCACCATTTCGACCCCAACCCTCTTTCACCTCTTTCCTCCGCATCCGCTTTTTCTTCAGGGGTAGCGAACACTTTCGCTTTCACTCCAAATGCTTCATCCGCATCTATACCACACCGCAAGCTGATATTGAGCAGGATCCCATCGTCGGTCACGTTGACTATCGATATCGAACCTGGCGGCGAGTAGCTGAAAGCCGTTTTGGGTAAAGTGGATAATTCCGAGGGTGAGGGTTTGTACGATCCTGCCAATAGTATGAGGAACAGTAAGAAAGAAATCAGGAAAGATAGTAGCACGATCAAGACCGTATAGATGATCGAGGTGAGCCGAGAAGTCCTGCGCTGCTGAGGTTGGATGATCTGGTCCTCAGAAGAAGGTTGCGTTTGGGTGGTATGATAGGTTCTTGAAGGTGAGCCGAGTAAAGGTGCGTTCTCGGTAGTCGAGTCGACAGCCTTGGGTTTGCCTTTACCCTTGTCTCTAGGCATGGTGGAGGATCATCGGACGGGGGTGTTTGCGAGTTGTGATAGAACTGGAATTGGCGGTAAGCTGGATGGGATGTTGGTGATAGGGGGAGAAGGGATCGGAGATGTAAGAACGTTGTTGAGGTGATCGCTGCATCCGGAAGTCATCACCTCGATTTACCCGAAATGCGAGTGGGAATAAGAGTGGCTCATAACTCCTGGTCAACGTGAATCCTTTGTACATCTCGATACAAAGGCGGAACATCGCCCGTGACTGCATGAATGGAAGGGACAGACGAGCGTATGGACAAGCTAACATACATTCATATCGATAACGAAATCGAAAAATGGAGACTTGGTAAGAAACAACCTTCATACACTGTGTATCCATCAAACGGACACTGTAACACGATCAACCTCAACAAGCATCATGTCCGGTAACCCACAGTACCACATAACCCATCGAATGGTCCCCTTGATCTGTCAGGCCCTGATCGCAGCACCTGACGATGAGACAGTGTGGTTAGAAGGCCTTCGAATGCTAGCTAATCCGAAACTGAAACAGGCGTTAACATTGACATCTTCAATCTGGTTACCACTCCTCCTAAGAGGATTAGAAGTTTATAAACCATTACCCGTCATCGTATCTGCTTTGAAGCTTTTGGATCACGTATCAGAGATATTGGAACCTATGAAAAGCTGTTTGGTGAAACCCCTTCGAGCTCTGGGTAAAGAAAAGCAATATGAAGAGTTGGAAGAGCTAGTTTGGATGATTGAAAAATTGGATTTGACAGTTTGGAATAGCGAGAAGAGCCTTATAGGGAGACCAAGGAGCGTGAGTCTATCTTCCACATTCTATCGGCTGGAGATGTATATTGAGAATAATCTTCGGTTGGGTCAAATAGCTTAGGACCGCTCCAAATTCACAAGCCAATACTCCATTACCAGCTGGATCCAGTGTTCAACCAGCTCAGAAAGAACAACATCCCTTATTAGCCGAGATACTAGCTCACAATTTACCTCCGAAATCGAGAACCGTCCAACAAGCCTGGTCGCAAACTCTCCTATCTTCAGCTCATGATAATCCTAACATCTGGCTACATAATCTGTATCAAGCTACTTTGGAATCTAGTAATGTTCCGGAACTAGTTATTGCTTCAAAGGTGAGCTGGATCAAACATCAAGTCATAGATATTCCGACTTTTGATCTATCTAATGTATGTTCCGGGACAAAGCTTGGTCCACTCATTCACGAAGAACTATTCCAAACATCTTTTATGAAATGTTACGTCCAGCTTGAGTCCGATCCAGCTTTCAAGGTAAGTCCTCATCGTCTCCCAAAATTGTTGAGCTGAAACTTTAGTTCTTTCGCAGAACGTCGTCGATAGCACGCTAGTATCGATCCTGAATGATATATCAGTCAGTCAAGAGATAACCATTGTCTTACTTGAATTACTCGCATTTTTCCATAAAGACAAAAGGGAATTCGCACCTAGCGTACACGAAGCCGCTAAAGCATGTGCACTCAATCATTTCAACGGTGCGCTCAATCAAGCGGTTCCGGGTGTGGTATTATGGTATGTGGAGCAGAATGCAGAAAATTTCCCTGTTCAAGAGAATATTGGTAATCTTGTCGAAACTAATATAAGGTGAGTTCTGGCTATACCTGTGATGAACTTGGGACAATTTCCTGACAAACATTCTTCTCATGAGCAGAGTTGGATCAGCTGGTGCGTACGCTTTCCGAACGCGACCCTTGGGACATGACATGTGACTGATGTATCATCTATTCTTGGAACAAAGGTTACGATACCGCTTGGAGTACACTTTTATGGCTAGAGAACGATTGGCAAGTTGAGCCGGAACCATTATGGATCACTCAACTGTCTCACTGGCAACAAGCTCTCGATGCTCAAAACAAGCTCGATCAAGGTCAAGAGGGAACGAGCTTTTCGTCTTTCAATACCAAGATGATTTGCTGTGAGTATCAAAACACGTGCACGTCTTTTCCTTCGCCATACGCTGATCATCATGCCACTTTAGATCATGCTTTGGGAGCGTATCAACAGGGATACGAACTTGCTCAAACACTCTTCGAGGGATTGAACGATACCGAAAGGAGGAATACCGCCCATTGGGCTACAGCTGCCGCATGGCATATGGTAAGTGCAGAGACTCTGTACTCTTGTCCTTTCGAAGCGTTCAAAGTGCGGCTGTAGGGAGACTTCGAAACAATGGCAGATTACCTTGCATTCCACCCAAAAGGAACCAGTAAATCACTTTACAAAGCCATCATCGACGTTCATAATGGACAGTACGCCTCGGCTTTCCACCATATCAGCAAAGCTCAAAGTTTGTCCTATGACGAAGTTCAAGTTCAGCTGGATGTAGGACCTCAAGTGGCTCATCGAACTTTGGCCAAGACGGAATTACTAGTCGAACTTCAAGAAGTGATCCAATACAAATCGCAGCCGGAGATGAGGGACAACATAATTAGTACTTGGAAAACTAGATTTAAGAAAAGTCACGCTGATCCCACTACTTGGTTGAAGAGACTGGAACTTTGGACGTTGGCTGTTCCAGCTACTATCATGCAGCTTCAGAGCTGTTTCATCGATTGTGCGAAGCTATGTGAGAGTGCTGGAATGCATCAGGCTGCCCAAAGCATCTTGAGAAAGATTACACCGGAAGTAACTCCATTGGTCAGTATTCTCAATAACTTCGTTGCATATACGGTCGCTAATGACTGCTAACAGGGATGTAAAGTGGAGTATACCAGATTCAGATTCGAGTAAGTCTTCGATTGAGTCAATTTTGTATTATGAGCTCATTTTGGTTTAGATGGAAGAACGCATACCAGACGCAAGATCAAAATAAACTGCATGAAATTCTTCATAAACTTGTCAAGCATACTCGTGATTTCCTACAACATATTGGAGTCGATCAAGAACCGTTGGAAAGACAAGGATTGGGCTTACAACCTCTAAGCATCATGGCTAATCATACCAGACTTGACCATCAGATCTTGTCAAGAAGATACTATAGAATAGCTGAATGGACTGCGGCCTTACAAGGGGCAAGCTGGGCCTCTGTGAGTGTGCAGACACATCTCAACCGCCATCTGTAGAAGCTTACCCGTTCCATAGGATGAACAATCCCAAGTGCTCAATTTCACCTCCCTTGCGTCCAAGCTGGATAACGATTGGTAGGTGTTGTGCTATGTTTGAGTTGTGCTGTATTTGAGAGTTACCAACTTTGACATGTGCAGGTACGCTGCCTGCTTCTCCTTGGCTGAACGGTCTCTCAGCATCTTCGAGATGAATGAATTCTCTAGATCTGACTCTGTGGCAGTCAGCAGCTACAGTAAGTCGCTCGCTCAATACCACCGAATTTCGTAGGCTGACCTCCCTCGCACAGTCGTACCTGCTCTGAGGGGTTTGTTCCTTGCAGCAAGGACCAAAGAGAACCCAGAATTCGTGATCAAAGCTTTACTCAGACTAGTCACCCTTTGGTTCAGATTCGGAGAAAGTACAGCAGTCTTGGTGGAAGTTGAGAATCAGCTCAGCTTGACTCCGGTCGAGCCTTGGTTATCAGCCATTCCCCAGCTTATAGCAAGGCTGGGAACCCCTCATAAAGATCTTCAGTATACTTTGATCAATTTGCTCAAGAGCATTTCGTCACAGTATCCTCATGCTGTTATTTGGCCTTTGCTCACTGCCACTCAAACAAGTAAAGTTGAACATCAGGAGGCAGCGAGGGTGATTATGAGTTTCATCTGTACCATGCCTGATGGGATCAGGCTGGTAGATCAGGCTGAATTGGTAGGAAAAGAATTGATAAGGTCTTCTGCAAGTCTGATGGAGAAGTGAGTTTTCCCGAAGACCTTTGGTCGAAGGACAGGTAAGCTAAACTCTCCGGCCAGGTGGCGAAGTATAATTGAGAAGGTCATTCCTCGACAAGACCTAATGGAAACCGCATGGCATGAAGTTCCTACTCTTTGGGAACATGATATCCAGTATCTGAGGGCTGTAGAGACTCCAGACGAGGAGCAATTTGTTCAGATGTTCGGTGACCAGCTGCTCCAGATTGACAAGTCATTGAGAAGGTATAAATCTACTAGGCAGATGAGTTTGGTCAATTTCGCTTACCAAGAGCTCTATAAGGTCAGTAGGATCATCTCGTCCTTGAACTCAGCAGGAGATGACTGGGTTTGTACAGCTATACGGGGATCTCGATTCTCAGATCAATCAATGGAAACAACCTGGATCAAAGCTTCATCTTGCAAGTACTGCACCCAGATTGCTCTCACTGAGAGACTGCGTGCTTACCGTGCCAGGTGAGTTGCACGTACCTTTTGAAACCTAGCACAATAAGGAAGCTGACAGATATTCAAGGTCAATATGACCCCCACTTGAAGCTGGATGATCAGGCGTTCATCGACAGTTTCGCTCCAATTGTCGATATCCTCTCTTCGAAGCAACTGCCCAGAAAGCTGGTCATCCGATCATACACAGCGGATTATACTTTCCTATTGAAAGGTGAGCTCGCCACTTGATACTCGATCGAAAAGGTTTTGCTGATTTGAGAGTATTGATCGATCGAATAGGGAACGAAGATCTACGAGGAGACGAGAGGATAATGCAGCTTTTCAACTTGATCAACACGATGTTGAATCATAATTCCGATGCGTTCAGCAGAAATCTCCATCTCTTACCATATGAAGTTATTCCTCTTTCGCCTTCAGCCGGTTTGGTTAGCTGGGTATCGAACACTCAACAGTGAGCATCGAATTTAGTCTTCACTGTATGAGCCACCGTATACATAGGCGATGTGGCTGATGCTAGGAATAGACTTCAGTCGATGATTCAGATCAACCGAGCTAAGAACAAGCAGAATGATCTTAATGATAGAGAAACAGCGTCGTTACTTGGGGTAGGTCTAATTCGACCTGATAGAAAGATGAAACTGATCTATTATTCAGCACGATCCCGAGACTTTCAATCCACGAAGAGAGAATCCAAGGTTTGATCCTCCAGCGGAGATGGACAGGTACGACAAGTTACCTATTCCAACCAAGATACAAAGGCTGAAAGCTGCCTTGTCCCATTCCAAGCAAAGTAAGCCACACGACATATTTTCTGGACATGATGACAGGCTGATGCTGATCAATGTAAATGGTATTCATAGGTGATTTGAAAGATGTGCTGTGGCAGAAAAGTCCCTCGTCCGATATTTGGGTAAGAAGACGAACTAATTTTGCGCGAACCGTTGGAGTAAGCAGTGAGTCGACGCAGTATATCTTTATGCTAAACATCTGATAAGATGCTGTAATAGGTTTCGTCGGGTACATCATTGGTTTGGGCGATAGACACGGTAGTAACATCTTGATTGACCAATTGACTTGGGGAGCATTACATATCGATTTTGGCGATGTGAGCGATTACCCCTTACCATTCATCTTCTGGAAATCAGTGCTTACGGATCCTGTGAACTTGGATGATAGCTCTTCAATGTAGCTCAGGAAAGGTCATTCTTACCTGAAAAAGTTCCATTCCGACTAACAAGGATGATGACCAATGCTTTTGAGGTGATTCAACTTACACTGATTGTCCACTCACGGGTAAAGTGGTATGACTGATTCTCCGTTATATCGTCATGTAGCTCGCTTCTAGAGGTGGCCTCGAAGTACCTGGAACCCGAGGTACATTCAAGCAAGCTTCTCTTATCGTCATGAGCGTTCTGAGAGATAGTCGAAGCACCGTTTTGGCAATGTTGGAGGCGTTTTTGTACGATCCATTACTTTCTTGGACTGTAAGTTCGTATTTCATTTGGGATTGAAAAACCTCCTCGTCAGCTGAAATAAGAGTAGATTGGGCCAAATGACCCTTCGCATGCCGATCATAACAGTAAGTACGTGACACCAGTCTCCACTGAAAAGTATTGAAGTTGTTGGTAGCTCAATCCTCAAGTGAGAAACCAAATAAGACGAAGGTAAGTTTCTTTTACCTAAAAGACATAAACATTGCTAACACTTCGATTTGGACAGACCAAGAAATCACACGTTCAAACCCATGTCGTGCCGCAGAGTTTAGCTCCCGGTATAGGCGGTACGGGCGGATCTGACATATACGATCGAATTGAGAATTCTCTGATTGCAACTTACTTGGAAACTGATTCATATATGGCTAAAGTATCCTCAAGTACAGGTATGACCAATACCAAGGCGTTACAAGTGTGTTGGGTCCAATCAGTGAATTCGTGAGGATATCGAGCAGTAGCTAATCGTGATTGGTTTCAGGTTTTATCCCAAATCGAAAGAAAGTTGATTGGGTACCACAAAGATGCTGATCAACCGCTGACAATTAATCGACAAGTCCAAGCGTTGGTCGAGGAGGCCACAGATCTGAAGAACCTTTCGCAAGGTGAGTGAAAGTCGAGCGAAATTAAAGCTTCGGTTAATACTGATTTGATGTGACAGGTTACGTTCTGGGTTGGATTCCACAATGGTAGTAGGCTCGGTGAGGCGTCACGAGACTTGGAATTATCAACGAGGAAGATCAAATATTGTTCGATAGCCCATACGAGGCTTGATCAGTTCAGGATTCAACCCTTGATTCTCCTGGACACGATCAGTAACGTGTGACAAATCCATGAGACTGTACCTATACAACGTTGATGGTGTTCATAAATACTATGTATCTTGGAATCTTTACTTCATTACATGTACCTCTAACCCGCTCAATCCTCTTCCATACTTGATCCTGAACCAGTCAATCCAGCCGTTAACTCTTTCAATCTTCTAACTAACATTCCATAATACGCATCATTCCCTTTACTTGACGTCGTAGTCGCTAATCTTCTTAATTCGAGATTCTGCGAGCGGATGCGCCAAGTGTCAGCTCAACGTCTATCACCCGCCTCCTGCGCCCCGAGCGTGACACCCATGTTCAAAATGGCACTCACGACCTCCATATCATCCAACCTTACTAGAGTACCTTTTAGACTTGCTGCGACTCTCTCTAACATTCTCATCGTGCCTGCACCTGAACGCGAAGCCTCCAACTGCGCCTGAGAGCTGACAAATGACCCAAGAGAAGCTGAGAGGTTGTTGGGTCGAACAGGCTCTATCGCACCTCTAACGTCGTTTGCGTAGAATAACAGATGTCGCCAGATGAGAAGTAAGAGCGATTCGATCATATCTGCATCGTGCCAACATATCAGCATGACACCCGCACGTGGGCAGTGGAGCAGCTGAGAGTAGCCAGTAGCACATACTGAATATCGTTTGACTCTTCGTCACGAAAGCAGCTTTGATTATATCTTCTGTCAGAGGTTCGTCACCTATCATATCGGGAGTGCGTAATTTCTGATTTGATCAAAGCAAAACATATCGTGAGCGTCTAGTCTTCTGATTCGTCAAGACGATGGTTTACATACCTGAACATCCTCGTCCTCCAATTCACCGCCATCCAGTATCCTATCTAGGATAGTCTCATACTGGTTCGAAATCTCTTGTACGTGCTCTGCGAGATCAGACAAGAAATTCACAGCCATATGTAATGATGGAGCAGAAGCTATATCACAATGATGCAATAAATCAATATATTTCATTCTTGTCACATGACGAGAGAAGCACTTACCTATATATTTCGAGCTTGCACCATTACTCCTCTGAGCACCAGTGACCAGAACAGGATTGCCATTTCCACTCTTCATGCCAGAAGTAGCTGCGACAAGGTACGACAGGAACACCTGGTTGAGTAAGAGGACCTCATTTTCGAGTTGGGAATTATCGTCGTCAAGTTCATCTATCCAACTATCTCTATCGAAAAACCTGGCTGCGGTTGCCAAAGTAGCTAAGTGGAATGCACCGAATCCGGTAGATGAAAGGATATCTTCCGAAGGGACCTTATGAACTACCATGCACAAGATCGATACTATCAATCGACATTCTTCGATACTTGTCGAAGTCATGTTTTGGTGGGTTTCTCGAAGTAGACCGAGTATCGATTCACGATGAGCGTTGAGGAAGCTCAGAGCCTAAATTTGGAGTGAGCCGGATCTTCACGGATGACGCACAATGGGCAACTTACATGTCCTGCACCTGATCTAGCAGATCGATGTAGGCTAGATAAGACTCTGGCCAAAAGTTGTAAAGAGCAAATGAGGACTCGATGCTGTCTTGCTGTAATTTCTGTGGCAGCAGCTTCATCTAAATCATCCCATCAGCGTTGTCGTTGGGTACTTGCGAATCATAAACTTACCCACAACCTCTTCACCGATTTGGATATTTATGAAACCACAAGTAGCGAAGATTTCAAACAACCCCGCATCTAACAATTCCTCTGCACCTTTTCTCGTGGAAGCAAAAGCGACCAGGAAAGCAATCTTAGCCTCGAAAACCCAATAAGCATGCATGTTTTCTGTGATTCATGCGCACAGTCAGCATAATACACTAATATTCAAGATATTTTTGTACTTACCATGTTCAGGCGATAGGCATTCCTGTAACGACAATTCCCGTTCTTTTATACTTCTGACGAACAAAGGTAAGTATCCATTGGAGCTGAGAGGTGAGATGATATGTCGATCTCGTTCGTTCGAGCAGATCGATATGATACCATTTAACAAGGCGAAACATTCGGTCTTCCATACTTCCCTATCATCCATAGCATCGCGGCATAAGATCGGTAAGAGTCTTTCTTTCCTAGCTGCGAATACCGTCAATGTTGGTCGTTGGATGGTTGATGTTGGTAAACCACCCGACAAAGTTTCATTAGAGACTACAGATCGATCATCTGGAATATTGTAAGAGGAGTTATTGACGAGTTGGAGGTATTGGGTGATGGAAGCGTATAAGTTTCCTCGAGCAGTTTCGGTCGATCCAGGTCTGACGGCTGCATCTATGATTCTAGCTAATGTAGCTGATAATCGATCAATAGGAAGATTGACACCTTCGAACTCAACTAGAATGTTGATGAGCGTTGTCATGGTGACCAGTACAGACTCGCATAACAAGTCCAATACTCCAGGAGCGAGATCACCTTCGAGTCGCAAGAGCAGAGCATCGATCAAGTCGAAGAGAACCACTTCTTGCTGTTCTTCAGCGACGTTCTTGAACAACATCGCGAGTGACACCTTCAAGATCTCATTCCATGAAGTTAAAAAGTTTCCTTTGGCGATCGAAATATCCGTTTCTCTGTTCTTGCTGGCTAGTCGTCTGATTACATATTCCGCTTCGGCAGCCATCGATTTGGTAGACGCAGAGGTGACGGCACCTTGTCTCTCTAATTGTCGACGGAAAGCCTTCAAGCCTTTTTCTAAAGCCTCAAGATCCCACCAGTCGGCATCTACCCGTTTATACTGATCAAAGTCGAAACCACCGTAAAATTCAAGGTTTCGATTTTCCTCTTCAACACCTTCGGACCACTGTATATCTATCGAAGATAGCAGATCGATGATAAGAGCTGGGCTTTGGCTGACCAGTTCATCTTGGTCCAAATCTTCCTCCTCGGTAGTTCCTCGGAACAGCGTCTGGGCAATGTGATTGGCAGATGCACCATGACCTTCATAGGTGAATGTTTCAAGAGCAGCTGCAGACAAGATCCAACGCTGGAACTCGAGATAGGCGATGAGAGTTTCAGAGGTTGTGGGAGTTTCTTCGTCAAATGTTCTAGCGGTACCAGTAGGTTGACTAGCTTCGGGACATTGCCTAGGGAAAGAAGCGAGTTGTCGGGCGGAGAAGCCAGTGACTGACATGGTATATGATAGAGTGGATCTGCCGGTGAGGGGATGAGCGAACAGTTGATATATCAATTGAGCACTCTTTGCAGCGAGTATAGGATGAATGTTGATCATAGTCTCTCCCACTGGACCGCTCAGTTCGGCACCTTCGCATAGCTGTCGAAGGATAACATGCAAACATGATTCTCCTTCTTGCAAAGCGAAGTCGCGATGACGGAAGTTGTAGCCGAGGAGGAAGTGGGCAACGTTCGGGCTGGTGATATCGGCTGTGGTACCTTCTACCAGTATGTCAAGGATATTTGAACGGATCACCACAGGTAATGAAGTGAGAGATTGGATGTCACCATGCAAAGCAATGTTCTCCACCGCAGGGATATCTTCAATGTCCGCATCCTCTGCTTCTAGTCTTCTGCAAAAACCCTGAGCTATGCGTATCGAATCGTCTGAAGCATCGATGATCCCTGCTAGTCGATTCACTGAAGAGGTGTATTCCCCTCGGAAAACGTCACTTCGGCTGAACACGGGTGATTGAGCTAATGCAGCTAGTATTTTGACACTAAGATAGGAGATTGCAGAATCATCGTCTCCCACTAGTAAAGCGATCGCGTTGATATTGCTGAGATGAGCGAGCAGATGATTGTCGAGACTCTGTAAGCCAAAGGGTCGTTTGAAAGGATTATTGGGGTTTCGAGTTGGATCGGCAAGAGTCAGAAGAAGCACATCGACGAATACTAGTTGTATATCATGTACTCGATGGTATATTCGGAGCATACGAAGGAGTACGTCATTCACTATCGTAGGTCGAGGAGAAGGGGTTGCGGAAGCGTTGTCAAGGACTGATGCGAAGACGGCGAATACGTTTGCATCGGACAGAAGTCGGAGCAAGACGATGAACCCAGGTTCTTCTGCCAATGTTGAAGCTATTTGACCGATTGCACGACTATTATTGGCTGGATTCAACAGTTCTCCCATGTTGAAGGATAGCAAAGCTTTCTCGAAGAAAGCCGATAAGGAATCGATCACTTGCCATCTTTCGCTATCTCGAGCGTATCGTCGGATCTTTAGAGTGAGGAGTATTCCATCTAGAATATAGAATGTACCTCGGCGCAGGGTGTTCATCAACCGACCACGTGATGGTGTAGGTAAATCGGAAGCAGCTGGATCGGGAAGTAAGGAAGTGAGGAAGTCGATGTATGCTCGACTAAGAGGATAAGAGCTGGCATCTTGCTCAGAATACTCCATCTTAGCGAGCCAGCCGACCGGAGGGGGTATCTTGGCACCATCGAGATGACGAGTGTCCAAGCCAGGATCACGGAAAGTGATCTTCTCGTAGTACTCGACCGCTTTGCTAAGAACATCGTCATCAATAGGATCACCCGTACGTTTGCAGAACGCAGTGATAGCGCCTAGAATGGTGGCCTTGAGTTCAAATGGGAGATTTTCGCAATTGAGGAAGTCGAAGAGCGTCTGGACGGGATGAGGCTTGGCTTGTAGGAGTGCGCCTCGAGCGGCAGGAGACCAGCGCACGACAGTCGTCAGAACTTTAGTCCAGCCACTGCAAATTTGCGCTTCATCGTGAGGCATGGGATCGAGTGAGGTGTTTCGGGTGGTCTTGATTGGCTCGAAGATGTGAGGCATGATATCGATGTAATGTTGGTAGAATTTGAACAAGGCCGTCCATGGTAGACGAGTATCTGTCATCTTCTCGTATGATTTTGCTGAACATGATGGGCCAGTCGAAATAGCTGCGAGCATTTCCCAGAACGCTGGACCAGGGAAACCACCACGGGTGTCGAGGACGGTACCAAGGAAAGTTGAGTTATCCCACAGGTCCTCGGCACTATCAGGAGGGAGCGATTTGTAGATGATAGCCACGAGGGCGAGGAAGCCTTGATAGTTTGCGGGTGGAGGGGTCGATTGAAATCGTCGAACAGCGGCATCCTCTTCCTTGTTGCGCAAAGTTCTAAGAAACTGCTTTCTACCAGCAAGCAGATCGACCAAGTCTCGCAGCTGTTCGAACAGGAAGGTATCGTTACTTGAGTCAGATGCGATTGCTACTTTCACCAAAGCATCCAGATTCGCTTCTTTGACTTGGTCTGGTTCTTCTAATCCTCTTTCTCGGCGAATGGCAAGGACAAGATCGTACGTGAACTGGAAAGATTCCCCATTAACAGCTTCTAACAAGAAAAGTTCCATTTGATGGGCATCGATACCGGTCTGAACAACGCTAGGATCGTGTCGAAGGCAAGAGAGGTAGAATAGAGACCAAGCGATTTTGACTGTCTCTCGAAGTTTCGGTATCGACCATTGGTCTTGGATCTGGAAAATCGTTGGTGAACATGTGTCTAAAGTGGTCAATAGAACGAGGCTCACCGTCAAGCTGGAAGCGATTTTGAGAAATTTGATATCGTGACACCAGTCTTCGGCGACCTGATGGCAATGTAAGCTACACCTTCTACATGATCATGGACATGCACTCACATCATAACGGGGATCAGAAGCGTCAATGGCTTCAAGAGGTTTCCAAGCGGCGAAAAGAGAGCTTTGCATTGCAGAGTCAGGGTCGAAAGATCTGCGAATGGCTTGGGATGACTCACCTGACTACCATAAGTGCTAATCCATCCGCTCTTTCACACTTCTTCAACCATTTCAGTATTCTTACCACCTGACCTCTTCCTAAATGACCACTTTCCGCAATGATCGCCAATATACTACTCATCTTATTCTGTTCAGCTCGTAAAGCTTCGACTCTAAACTTGAGGAGATCGTAATCTGCCCCTCCGGCAGAACCGGATCTTAGCAAATTATCAATCTTACTCTGAATCTGATCTAGCTGAACTACTATCTGATCGACCAATGCTCCTTCGCCTTTCCCCTGACCCAATGAGACTCTAGTATTCAAGAGTTCCAATACCCAGTCTCTGAGCGATTCGAATGCTCCTCCTATCTCAACATCGGGTGATAGTACCGTACGGAGTAGTTCCCGGAGAAAATCGAGCATATCGGTTTCCCATCGATGTAAGAGGTATACTGCTACCTCAGGTGTTGATCTAGAAGGATACTGGAATCGCTGTTCTTCAGCTTGTGAAGCGAGAACAGCAGATAGAAGTTGAGAAAGGGATGATGCGTTTGAAATGGTATTGGTGGTTGTGAGGAGATCACCAGTGATGTGTACTGATGTACCTGATGATAACTGTATGGGGTCTATCATACTGTCAGGTACCCAATCATTGTTCGAATTCGGAGACAGAACTTACTTTTCTCAATATACTGTTTATCCGCATCGTTCTGTCCTGGCAATTGGGTGAGATGTAATAGCCACGGTTGAGCCTCTTCCAGCTTGCCATATAATTTCCTCAACGTTGATGTAGTGGGCTGGGTGATCACTCTACCGAGGAGATGCTGAAGATCGCTGAAGAGGGAAGAATCCCATTCGACGAGAGGAGGGGATGACATGGTGGGGCGTGAACGAAGAGGCTGGAATGAAGGGAGTATGACGGACGCTCTCCTTGGGTGATTCAGGGATGAGAAGAGGATGAGAGCGTCTTCTGGGTATATTGCTGATGAGCCAAAGTGGAAGAATCGAATATCTTATTGTCAGCTTGACGTGAATTGAGAGGACGGAGAAGTGAAGAAGTGATTGCATTTCAACCTGTGCCACGTGGAACCATGTGACAACCATGTGGTTTCCCTGCGTATGACTCTTGTAAAGGGAGGTGCATATAAATGATGTGGTCTCAGTGGGATCACGTGATATTTGCCGCTGTGTATCAGTGAGTTGTGATTGTGATTGTGAATGAATTCCCGGCGTAAACAAATCCATTTCGACATTACCCATTACACCCATGACACCCTACACCATTACCCCATACTATCATACTCACTATACTACTATACTATCCACCGTACATCATCATCATCTCATCGTCACCCTAATAACGCACGTACACATACACATACACCCACACTTCACTCACAATGTCAACGAAACCTACAGGTGGAAAAGGCGGTAAATCAAAGACCTCGTCAGAGACCAAGACACTTACTACCAGATCGTCCAAGGCAGGTTTACAGGTAGGTCATCTCTCTTCCTCCCATCGTCACAAACGCGTGCAAGTACTAACATCGTTGCCCTTCCTTTTCAGTTCCCCGTCGGTCGTATCCACAGGTACGTTACCAGTCCCAACCCTCATTTCTTGTACCCCTCTGATATGTCGTTACCTCTTATCACCACTATAGATTTCTACGAAATAAGAATGCCAACAATGTCCGAATCGGTGCCAAAGCTGCCGTCTACGTAGCAGCCATTATGGAATACTTGACCGCAGAAGTATTGGAACTTGCAGGTGAGTTGACCACACCTTCTTTCTTTCCTCGACGCGTTCATTGTTCACTAACATGATTGGAATGAAATAGGTAACGCCGCAAAGGATCTTAGAGTGAAGAGAATCACACCAAGACATTTACAATTGGCAATCAGGGGTGATGAGGAACTTGATCTTTTGATCAGGGCTACTATCGCAGGTGGTGGTGTATTGCCACATATCCACAAGGTGAGCCTTTGTTTTCTCCCCTTTCCACTCTTCATCCGATTCCTGGCTGACTCATGAGCTCACACTTGTTCAACAGTCCCTCGTCGCTAAACAAGGTGTATCAAAGAAACTCAAACCCACACCTGCTGCTTAATCTCTTTTCCTTCATCTCTGATTATATATCTATTTTCTATCCTTCATGTGTGATTGTTATTACCATATTATATGATTATGATTTGGCGATAAATTGTAATTTCTTCCTTTCTTCGTATTCGTATTCGATTCGCTCTTTTCTTTTTTCAAGATAGACCCGAATAAGGGGTTGTCAATCTGATGCAGAATGCAAATTATACCAACTGGCATAGCTTGATGGTTCCCACCTTGCAAGTTGACTTTTGAATAGCAAGCACCCATCCCGATGGGAGATCACCTCAGTTCATCTTGTCGACTCTAACTGCTAATTCGCGTAACCTCTTCCAAACATCCTCGTCATTCCACCTTTCACCATCTTCATGTACAGTCAAAGTTGGTAATCCTCTTTGCTCGATGGTGAATGAGGCGGCCGTAGCAGCGTATATAGAAGCTATGAGTATGTTATAACCATTATCAACTCAAGACACATGTACACCATCTTATGGTTGATGTTTTGAATGACTTACCTATCTTCATATCTCCTTGGGAGATCAATAATCCAGCTAACAATCCACCCAAGAACGAATTCCCTCCTCCGGTCGGATCAACCACTTTATCTTGATCAGCCTCTCCGTAATATGCTGGTACCCATCCTTTCCAACCATCAGAGAAAGTGTATGAACCTAATTCACCACAGCGAACTATAATCGCTGGTACGTTGACTTCCGACCTGTCAGTCATCCCTTGCGATAGTAATTGATGGAACTTTTGTACTGCTTCTTCAGCAAGTTCCATTATTGATGATTTTGTCGGAGGTATACCCAAAATAGACTGTAGTTCTAACAAGTTTGGACTTATCACGGTGAATGAACGTGATAGTGATAATATATCATCGAGCTCAGACGGTACGCAAGATGACTAAATGCAGATAGATCAAATCAGCTCAACCAGATAAGATGAAATGGACAACATCATTTAAAGAGGCAGAATGACTCACGGGCATAGGTTCCCAAATCAATTTCCCATTCCATCCTCTTCCAATCCCATCAATCCCATTCTCACGTATATCCCTCATCTCATCTACGATCAACTTTGCTCGAGCGGTATTACATACAACATGTATGTATTCCGGTAAGTTCGGTGTGGCGAACGGTGAAGGAGGTAGGATGAGATCATGAGGGAGGAGGTTCAATTGTGGTGAAAGATATTTGAATGATTGATGCCCTTGTCTAAGTAGCAAATGTATCAGTATTATTGTTCGTGCTGCTCTCGAGGATATAACCCACCCTATCTTCCCACCTGAATAAATATTCAAGGCCCTAGTAGTCTTCCCTTTCCTCGGTCTGAACCAAAACATCTCTTTGTCATAACCTTTCAAGATGATTGTGAATTTTGAAGGGAAATCATCACCTTTATCAACGATTAGGCCACATTGAGAGGGAGGTAAGAACATCCTTGAAGAGATCATTGCTTTACATCTAGACCAGATCAGTATTACCCTTGAGTAGCTTCTGTATAATGGCTATTGTACATACCGAATACACCACCTCCTCCTATCTTCCAAATCGTTACAATCATAATCAGTTTCGAGGATTAACATATCCGCTTCAAGTATTGCACTTACCGATTCTTCCTCTGTCATTGTTTCATTGCCATCTTGATCTCTTAGAGCATAGTGATCAATGATAAGCATCCCTATATCGCAAATACATGATCCATCAGGGTTTTGATCTCGACTTGAGCTTCTTTGAGCCTTCACTTACCCAGTGTCGTCACCCGCCCTTTCGAAGCTAGGAACTCCTCGGTAGGAGGAGATAAGTAGTCCATGGTCATGATCAGAGAGGAAGACGAGGTAGCTCTCTCCGAGCTCAGTCAGTATATTGTTGGACAAGCATACAATTTCCTTCGACAGAGGAATTGACGAGTTACAGAAGTATGCTTCCCGATGATAAGCTAAGTGGTGTAGATTCACCCTCCACCGGACATGTCCAGGACAAAGTTGCAAAGTTGAACAATCCAAACTTTCTTCTCTCTTCTTTTTCTTATCCGACCTTCATTTATGCATCGATACTCTCAAATTGTAAGACAAGAGGGAGAGGGAAGAAAGAATGTCGGTCAAAGTGGATATCGGAAAATCGGATCAATCTCGAACAGACGTACGTCCACATCTCCCCCAAGTGACCTGAAATTCTGTTGTTGACAATGATGTTTTAGGGGAACACATCATTCAAAAAAGGTAGATGGTCCGAAGCTATAGGTGAGTCACATAATTCATTTTTTTCACTTTGGATGATCTGATCTGATGATCTACAATCTACGTACAGGTCATTATACCAATGCGATCATATATAACCCTACCAACCCCGTAAATTACTCTAATCGTGCTCAGGCTTCTCTCAAAATCGACAAGTAAGCAAACTTCATCGTCATTATATAAATGATTCAATTCAGAAGATCTGATCTAATGGTGGGTATGACAATTTCAGATATCAAGATGCAGAAAGGGACTGTACGACCTGTCTTTCACTCGAACGGAACAACATCAAAGCTTTGTACAGGAGGGGTTTGGCTAGGAAAGGTTTAGGAAAGTTGGATGAAGCTATTGAAGGTAGGTCCAGCTTCCATGTTGTCAACATACTAAGCACTATATGTATTATTTTGATCTTGTGTACCCATATACTGATAAATTGACTTGTGCACATGTCAACTACTTAGATTTGCAACAGATATTGAAAATCGACAAAACCAACGAAACTGTCAAAAGCGAGTTGGAGGAGTTATTGGATACACAGCGGAATAATGAAATTAAGGTATGAATTTAGTGATGATCATTCTTCACTGCATAACAAAACTTGAAAGTTGAATTCTGACTGTCTGATGAAAATGAATAGAAATCCAAATCTCGTAGACCGATAACCCCACCACCTGTCAACTCAACGACATCGAAATCGACAGAAGCAAGTATAGAGGAAATTGCCGATCAAACTGATTCGATCGATCTTTCTTCTTCTTCTTCTTCCTCCTCAAAGCCTAAAGTGAACGTACCTGATACACCGAAAGAACAAAACCCGCCTAATACAATCACATCATCATCCTTTGCTTCGCTCAAACAAGCTAGGGAAGGTAAGAAGAAAGCTTTTGTGAAAGGTACGAATGTCTCACCTTCATCAGGATCATTGAATGACAAGTCCTCAACATCATCCATACGTACACCTACACCGTCAAGCAAATCAATGTCTCACACCGACGTACACCTCAATTCTTCATCCCAACCACAGAATCTTCCCGCCGTCACTTATCCTCTAGCAGAAGAGACACTATCCCTACCTACAGATATAGATATCAACTCCACTTCGCCCGGAGCAGGTCTGATATTCCTCCGACACTTGTCTTCCTCCCCTACGACTACCAGTGTCAAACACAATTGGCAATTGATATCCTTGTATTCATCAGAAGTTTTGTATAGAATCTTGATTAATCTCTTGGAACCCGATAATCTGGGATTGATCTTGATAGCCCTAGAATACGGCTTGGAGTTGGACCAAGAGCAAGGTGGGAAGGAGAGGGTAAAAGGGTTGTTGGATGGTCTGAAAAAATCAAAAAGGTGGAAGATGAATTCTAGTATGTTAAGTCACCAGGAGAGAACGGTAGGTGAAAAGGTCTGGAGGGAGTGCGGTGGTGAAGGTGGATTGATGTAGTACTATATATATAACATAGTATAGATCTTATGTATAGATCGGAATGAATAATTATTATATATTGTAATTTCCCCTTCTTATGCTTGTGATGATCATGAAAGGCTTGACGAGGACAAATACTGCTAGTAGTTCATCGCAAAATGGTGAGAAACATGTTTTATACCCAGGATACATGTGTTGATTTTACTTCCTTTCAAATGAGTTCAAAGAATGAAAATAATAAAGTAATGAAAAGAAGAAGAAAGAAAAACTTCCTAAGTCCTACTTGACTTCTAACAAAAACAACCACTTCATCAAAAAAGAGAAAAAAGATCTAGATAATCTATTTTTTGTGTCACACGCCCTAATCATCGATCGTACTTCCCCTTCACTGCTTTGTGAATCGTCCTAAGATATAGATAAAAATTATATGTACAAGATTTATATATTTGTTTACTTTTTGGTCACTTTTCGTTCAATCATTGTTACTTCCACTTTAGTTCAACACAAGACAAATTGAGTTATCGTCATGCTTGATGAACACCTAAAATCCAATGTTCAACCAACGATGAGTACTGTTATTGTGTTTTCCTATATATCATCGAATGAAACTCTTGATTTTACTCACCCTTTGAACCTTCTGATCCACCGTTCCCTGATCCATCCTCCGACAAACTCGATACACTCGCTCTATGACCCGATGGATTTCTAGAATGAGGTTGTGATATCGGTTGACCATATCCATAAGGTGGCATACCATTATGGTGATGTCCGTATCCTCCTCCTCCTCCATAAGCGGCTATACCGGGTGGACCACCCATCCTCGTCGACATACTTGAAGGATCGACGACACCTTGTCCAAGCATATCGTGCGGAGGTGACCTTCGTCTACTTCCATTCATGCTTCCCGGCGAGGGTGGTCGTCGGCCGTAATCGTCATGGGTCTGACTTAGCGGTGTGGAAGTCTGAGTTCGAGGTGGATAACCATTGGCCATTGGATTTCCACCATATCCGGGTGTGAGCACACCATAGGAGGATTCCCTAGAATGGGTCTGGAAGTTGCTCTGCATAGGACTGTACATGTGTTGACCATGTTCCGACGCTAGACCAGGAGAGTATAGTCCATGATGTGGGTGTGCACCGTAAGGTGACGGGATCCCTCCAGCAGGTCCATATCGGTAGGGCTGTTGGTGTACTCCGGGATAAGCGGTGTAAGGTGAAGTGTAAGGTTGAGAGAAGAAAGGTTGTTGGTGCGCTGGGGGCATTGAGCCTACACTGGAATGTCCAGAGGAATGACCATTGACGGGTGAAGGGACTCGACTGGAAGCGGCTGATTGGGATTGAGCGAGACTGACACCAGGTGGGGGGATGGGATAAGCAGGATAGCCATGTTGAGGGTCGTACATGTATGGCGCGTAGGGAGCTGGACCTTGACTTGTGGGGGTAGCATAAGGTGAAGGGAGGTGTCCACCGCTGGCAGTGGAGGAAGGTGTACCACCGGCAGAACCTTTGGATTTTCGAGATGCACGGGAGGAAGATTTCAAACCGGCAGCTTCCATAGCAGCGTTGACGGCGGCTCGAGCAGCTGAGCCAGAGCCACGACGTAAAGTGGGTGAAAGATGGGTTCGATAGCTGCGATGTTCAGGGTCAGTATAGGATTGGATAACAATGTTTGAAAACCCACTGTTGTTGCAAGTTATCCTGCCTACTAGTCTTCGTCTCACAACCTGGGAAAGGACACTTGAAAGCTTTTACACCGGTATGAATTCTATGATGTCTCTGCAGATGACCTCCTGTCGTGAATCCCCTATTACAGATTGGACAGACGTGTGGTTTCGTCTTTCCTTCGGCTGGTCCAGTCGCTCCGTTCTTTCCTTTCGACGACGCGACGGGGCCTGGCGAGTCGTTGACTGATGACTCGTCGGTCTTTATCGAGGTGATTGACGTGTCTCCTGGACCATAGGGCGAGTCATGTAATGAGGGTGGATGAGACATGTGAGAAGGGGTGGAAGTGAGAGGGTTGGAGTGCTGGTTATATCCTGGCGGTGGGAGGTGGGGAGGAAGGTGAGGGGAAGTCTCAGCTGACATGGTGGCTAAGCATGGGCGGTGGTATCAGCAATGCATAGGTAAGAAGTCAAGATGGTTCAGATGGTCGTTGATATGCAGGTAGACATGTATGTGTGAATGGTCACGATAAAAGAGAGAAGAATGCTCACTGTATGGATGTAAATGAGATGAATTTTGAAATAAATTTGAGGATTTTCAATGTGTCAGGTAGAGTCAAAAGTGTGTTTTAAGGGTTTTATGACCGAATGTCGAATGGCACTATGATTCTCCCTTACAAGCTTGTTCTTTATTCTTCTTTATCTTTTTTTTCCCTTTTATTGAATGCTGAATGCAGGAGATGACGGAAGTATCGTATGCTTGACCAGATTCAATTTTACTATTCACAAAAATTTCACTTGGACTTGTGCTATATTCGGTATGACGGTGGCCGATATGTAAGATATCCGTTGTCGTTGTCGTGTCAGATGATGAAAAGTCGGGAATGGCCGTGATGGAGATGATGATGGTGATGATGCTATGTGAGTGCGCAGTATACAATAGACGTATATGTACACTAAGATGAAAATCCAGAGAGAGCGAACAAAGCTGAATCAATGAGAACAAGAAGTCAGGTCGGTCTGGAATGATGATTGTGGTAGATTGTTTTTGTAGTATTGATCGAAAGGAAGGATGTGGTGATTCGAGGGTGTTTTGCACAAGCCAAGGGTCGTTGTGTGTTGGCAGCATAGGTTGGTACCAATTGTCATCATGGGGTTTATTGAGTCCGAGCAGTGGATGATTATTCAAGGGGAAGCGCACAGAGGAAACAACAGGGTTGCGGTTTGGGTTATGAGCAATTTCCGAGCCGAACAGTCGATAGTAGAGTATGGGCAGGAGCAGGAGCAGGTAGACGGGTTGAGTTGGTGAAGAGTACCATTGCCAAGTCAGCGTTCGTTCAACACGGCTTGTAACGGAATCCAAGAAGTCTGGCCAAGAGCCCAAAATTCTCAAAAAAAAAAAATGGACAGTGATGAGAAACACGTTGGCGTCAACCGAGCGAAAGCACTTTGTGGCGTACCAGACTGTACTGTAACATCCACATGGATACACAAGCAAAACCCAATGATCACCATCAAATGGTCTCATAAACCATCAACGAATACGAGTGGAAGTAAACCGTTCATCACCCCAGAAATCCGGCCGGCGGAGGGCGGAGATTTAGGTGAATATCACAGCGCGTGTATGAGAAAGATCTGTGTGAGTGGGGGAAGAGGAGACAACGATGAGGGATGAAAGGATGTTTCCAAGCTTTGATGGTGAGGCGCACGGGGCAATGATTTTTAATTGACAGAAAAGAAAACATGCGGATCAGGTCCGAACGAACGGACAAGCGTGGTTTTGACTTTGCAAAGGATGGTCAGGTAGAGGAACGTGTTAAGATGAGACAATGAGACGCTGATCATACGAGTGAACGTGAAGTGTGGTAAGGTGGGGTGAAAGGAACTGAGGATTCGAAAAGATCGTCGCGATAGGGTAAAAAGGTAGGATCGTCTTTGGCCCTGCCCTCATTCCTCAGCAAGGGGTGGGATGAGATGGGTGTAGAGGAGGTATCGCAAGTGGGAGCTAAAGCCCAACAACCAGAACGTCGACTCACCAGAGTCAATCGTGTACGTATACAATCAAGTTCTACTCGTTTCTCCTCGACTTGAGATACTGACAACGTGGAAATGGGATGCTCCAACACAACTGATCCAAGATTGTTTACAGTATGCAGCTTGCTTGACTTTTCGAGCGTTGTTGAGTCGTATTCGTGCAATGCTGCAGAGTATCCACTTGATCTCGTCTACTGCTTGTGTCGGGGTGATGTGCTATGGTTTGTAACTAGGAAGATCCTATGTTCTACTGTACGAGTAGTTTGCCTTTCCAACTTTTTTTGAACGATCCAAAGAAAAGGAATGAAATGATAATGATGAAAGAAACAGGGTAGGGGTCTTTTGCGTTTGAAGTATGTCGAGAAATCAAGGGCAAAGAAAAGGGTTTTTTGTCTTTTCCTCTGAGGGGGGAGTTTGATAGGTGTTTTTTTTTTCTTCTCTTGAAACAATGAGGTGGCCTTTTTTTGTTTTATTGCTTTATTTGGTGAAAATGATACAAACAAAAGCAAGGTATGGTAATCGAAGACAATCGTAAGAATACGTATACGTGGTTCCACTTTACATCCGCATCACGCATGTCTCACTGTATCGTCCAACTGACCAATAAGCGCTTGAGGATCACTTGATTCCCAATCATTGGGTTATATAGGGAACAAGACTCCAAACCCTTACATCCCTTGGAAGAAATTTCTTCTAAACCACGTCCTATGTCATCATATGTCGTGCCTTGGTTTGCTGTACCACGAGGAAATTCGATCTTAAGACTGGATCGGGCATCATTTAACACCTGTATTTCACCCGCGTTGGGATATCGTTGTCGTTGAGACACCGAAGCACTACATATGGCAACTTGCAGTTCTACGCAGCTACTGCTTCACTCTATGATGCAATTGCAAAGGCATCATGGTCTCGGATTGTCTTACAGCTCCCGCGTCTCTGCTCAAGCAAACTGTACACCACAAAAGAGTAACAGGGAAACACCACGGACATGCGGTAACGTTTCTCTCCGACACCCTTTACCCTAAAAAGTATCCCCCAAAAGGTGAAGCCCTGAGAGATTTTCGGGTGATTGTGAAAGAAAGGATCAAGGGGAATGACAAGAGAAAGGCCGATATGCTTTTTTGACTTTTGACCCGAGAGAGGGCAAGTGCGGGTGCATGTAATCGTGTAAAAGTGGTAGTGTCTTTTTTTTCATTCTTCTTTGTCTTTTCCCAAATTCCCCCACCACGTTGATTTCCTCACAAGCACACAGGCCCAAAGCGGCTCACCCGGTGATCACCCCAGGACGGTCGTTTGCCAACGTTTGTACGCCGGCATGACCCGCAATGAATGGTTGACCATCTCGGAACTCACCGTCACAGCGTAACCCTGTTCGGCGTGGCTTCCCATCGTCTCCACCGTCAATTGTCCCTCCACCGTCCTCTCTTTTCACTCTCACCGTAAACATGCACCAAAGTGGCCACTGACTATACTAATCCGTCGCTGCCATAGGGTCTGGTCGTGTCGTGCATCGTGGTGTCAGTAGCCCTTGTGTTGTTTGCATCGTCGTGTGGTGTGTTCGCAGTGCTACCCGCGGTGGCAGCAGCGGTCGTGGTCGTGGTGGGAATTGTAATGGTAGGTAGTAACAGTAAAGTGATGCGGGCCGTGGTGATCGTGGTGATCGTAGTAGTAACCGCACTGATGGTTGCTCCTCCTCCACCAACCGACAACGGCCCAATGCACCACCTCTCTGGTCTGTCTCTGTCTTTGGTGTTCCCCGCTTGTTCTCTTTCCACCCTCTGTGGTCTCCTCTCCGGTGGTCGCTCTCGCTCCCACCCTCTCTTACCTCCCCTGTGCCCATCTTTAAAACTGGTTAAACTGCCTTTTAGACAACCTGTTTTGGCTTAGTTGGCTACGTATAATACTATATTAAGTCCAACGACTTATCTACCAATATGTCTCAACATAAAGATACTTGTGCAGTACATTGAGGGTTCTGTTCTTACACTCCCCAAGCTCGCTTCCGAGCACGAGGAGAGTCAAGCAATCGACAAGCGATCATACGGATACTGTAGTCAGTATTCCACAAAATCAAAGTAGCGGCACAAGCCTTGCTGGAACAGCACTGGCTGGCCTACAGCCTGCGAATGCCTGCGAATTGCTTCCAGTGGATACTGTCCGTACGCTCAGACAGCAAGAAGCCTCGATCTAGTCAGGCTAAAGTAGATTAAAGGCATATCAAGGTGGCAGGGTGGGAAAAGGCGGCCCCAGGAAGGAATGCTGCATGGCATCGTCATTTCAGCTTCGGTCCCCATAGAAACTGGTGTACATGTTAATCAGATACATATAAGCTGACTTGATCTTGGCATGCACGCAACCGGAGATCCATCATCGAATTTCTGGGTTCACAAACCATTGGAGTCAATTCCGAATGGACAGTGCATCCGAGTGGCACATTCAGACGAGCATGCAAGACTTGAGGTGTATGTACATGTCGATTAGGCGTTTGAAAAGGCCCACGGTACATACAGTCCAACAGATATGCTCACAAGACTGCTCCTTGTGCTTGCTACAGGGTGTTCAGCTCTACTACATATGAGAGTCGACTCAGCTGCAGGAGTGACACAAATCAAGGACAGAGAGAGCATTGTCCGCTTTGCCAATCGCATTATCACTGTCCGTTATTATGCGGGGTGAATTCGGCTCGAGTGGTATTCATTATCCTCTTATACAAGAGTGCAGTCCCAACTTCATTCTCTCATCTAGACATTGCTGTTTGACATTGACAGCCTATGCTTCGTACTGCAAACGACACGGTGACAGAGCATCGTACAGAACACGTATCAGGGGTTCAAGAGAGTATTGAAAAACCAAACAAGAATGTCAAAGCAATATTTGACACTCTCGAGCCCTTGATACACCGAACAAGGAAAGCAGGCGCCAAAGCCACTTGAAAGAGTTCCGACGAAACGATACATTGACTACTGTAGTCGAAACTTGGGGCTTACGAAGGAAAGGATGGAAAACGCTGAGACGATTCAGTCCGAACAGGCACAGGTCTCAGCTTGAGAGATGTATGTCAGGTATCAATGATGCAGAGGAAGCGCCTGTCACTTTTTCACTACAGTGTCAGATGGCTGCAGCACAACTTTTGGTGGTGGTCAGGCAGCGGATGGATCAACAGCCCCATGAGCGACAAGAACAGATGAGAAGGCTCACCCGCGAGAGCGCCGTCGCGCTCAACCGCAGTACCTTGACGGTAAAGGGCAGCTTGACGATCGTAGGCTTGTCAATGATACAGTACACTTTACGGTGACCATTATAGTAGTGTCAGGTAGCTGTCATCACCATCTCAGGTAGTCAGCACCGCAGCCCCAGATAGATTTTTTACGATGAGCGTAGCCTGATAGCCAGCCCAGGTAATCATCGCACACATCATCAGCTCCCTATACCACATTTCCTGCACAACAACACCACCACCAAATTGTTTTCCCCCTATCTTTCCCTTTACCCTATTTTGCGCTGTTTACGCTTCGGCCACCACCTCCACGCTCACTCACTACCAGCAATGGGCCGGCATCAGCGAGTGACTGTTCCATTTCATGACGGTATGCTGTACAGTATGCTTTGGACATACGAGTCGTTTTCTGGCTGTCGCCGCACTGCCACCTCCCTATACTGATACAACTTTCCTTTCATTTACACATGCTGTTTCTCCACCCCTGAGCTATCTATTCTTTGCCCAGGACATCCACTCTACCATTGATTTTTTTCTCGCCCCGCTGCTCATTCCCTCCCAGTGCGCTGCTATATAGATTATCGCAATCTGACGAGATTGACGTCGCATCAAGGACAACGCTTCTGAGATATATAGCCCAACAGGTTTCACCACCACAGAATACCCAAGTTCGTATAGTATTATTACAACTCATTTGGTGTTATATGCATAAAGTGACCTCTGAAGTCACCGAATCGAACTGAGATATGTTTTGCCCCTCAGGGAAGCGCTCTGCCTTTGGGCTTTCGTATGCATAAGGACGGCAGGAGTCGGACCTACAGTACATTGCTCGGGACGATTTTACAGGCAAAAGTACAAGAACAACTGCAGGCTGCCGGGCCATCTTGGACTTGGGTGTCTGAAACGCACTGCCTTTTCGCAGGACCAGAAGCCTATAGGCCATAGTTGTCCACCCGCTCACGTATGCTATCGACCCATTTCCCGGGAGTACAATCCACCATTGAAGAGCTTGGTGAGGCCGTCTGCGAGGTGTACGATTGCACAATTTGGATTCCGGAAAGATGAACAACTGCATTTTCATCATGGAAGAGTGGGACAGGGCGAGTGGCAAAGCGAGAGAGAACAGAGACAGAGCAGTGGAAGCGAGGTGGGTGGACACAAGAGACATTGGTGTTATAATAACAGCCTACAAGCGGGGGTATGGGGCTGCAACCCCCATGTGGAAAGCATCCATGCAGAGCGGGGGGTAAGGGGGGTGGCAACCCCCCACTGATTAAAAAGAAGCGCACCCTCTGTACGACAACAACGTGTGAATAAAGGAACACGGGGTCGGTCAACGTCCATCTGTCAACACTAACAGTCGCATTCCAAAGCATGGTTGCGGTCATGTGGTAATCAATACTTTGTTTGGCAGCAGGTTGAATGACCTGAACGCCTGAGTTTTATCATGTGTCATCTGCAACTAAATTTGGAACTCGCACGTTACTCTCTGCCTATCAACAACAAATCATGTCACGACGTGCGCAGTCCGATCCTTGTGTTGTTAGAGATAAACCATCTAAAATTCACCTACTCCAGGACCGAAATGGGTTCCCGTTGGTACGCTCAACCACGGTGTACCCTTCGCGTCCATCGTGTTCGACCCGACGGTGTTACCCCACCAGACAAGCTTGATACCGTTATAACTCAACGCGAAGAAGATGATGATTGTGGCTAGAGCTGTACCGGTGTCCATCGCTGCTTGTGTGAGGTCTTCATGTGAGGTTGTACATTGGTCAGCAAACTGACAACTGACTGTAGCAATGATGACCGAAACTTACAGTTGTATCTCTTCCACCAATCGAATGCCCTTTTCCTGATAAGGTAGTTGAATATGAATCCGAAGATGAACCATAAAGAGTATTGGGCTGAACACATTCAAGTCAGAGGCTCGTCGCGACTAGCCTTTTGACTGTTTGTCAAGACTCACTGGTAGTTGCAGGAGGGATATTACCAGCAGCGTTGAAGAAAATAGGTACGTTGATATATTTGATCCAGCTATTAGGGTATCTTCGGTATAACGACCAGACCAGTACAGTGACCACGGGCTATGTGTTATTTCGTCAATCTTTGATCTTCGACAGTATATAAATAGAGCTCAAAATGAGACTTGACTCACTCCGATCAGGAAGAAATACATCAAAGCGTTATACGTTTGACCGCTCTGGAACATCCTCTGAGGACCAATGGTACCCCAGATGATCGATGCGTTGTAGACTACTTTAGCACCTGCGCATGTAAATCGGTTCTTGTTGGTTGGAGAACACAAGTCCTCGATATGACCAATCATCCATCGGAGGACTGCGAAAATCATCCACTAATTAAAAAGTGTTCCAATAGGATTTGAGATAGTAACAACGTCAACGCACCTCCTGTTTGTACCGCTGCTGCCAAGACAGTAGAGTATATCTGGGCGAAAAACAGAGTACGAGGAGGGATTTTCTACAAACAAACCAATTTTATTCAACACATAATTCCAGTCTCTCTCGGCAAACGGGTATCTACACATACCATGTATTGACCTAGCTTCAAATCTTGGCCAAAGTCCATACCATGTTTGACGGTATTATACCCATACATCTTGACCATCATGTTAGCAATGGGTTTACCAGGCCAGATATATCCTGCGATCAACTCGGTAATGATATTCAAGAAGACTAACAAAGTCGCCCACACATAATCAGCTATGCGTCTCACTCGTATGAGTTTTCCACTTACTACGTTGATTGGTAGTTCCTTCCAATATACCTTCAGGTATAATCAAAGTTACACCCATTCCAAAACAAATCACTATGAATCCCCAGACGGGCAATCCCGTATCCCAATATCTAGTGACGAAAATACCCAATCCGAGAATGACAGCAGTTAAAACTCCATACCACCAATCTGGAACTTCTTTATATGAAGCCATCAATCTTTTATGTATATCTTCACCACCGTGTTTAGCATCTTTGAATTTTGCCCAAATTTCTTTTCCATTATACAATACTGTGTATACCACTACGGCCGTGACGGCAGCAAAGGATAAACCGTATGTGAGGGAATACGACATGCTAACGTACATCGGGGAGTATTCTTTGTATTTCTCTAATTCGAAATCGAGCGTGACTTTGTTGACTACTCGAGAGACATTGTATGTTTTGCCTTGATTATCGAATGTGCTACTTGATAATAATGGAAGGCTATATACAAGTCGTCATTAGCGCTCTTCATTCTACAGGTAGATATGTAAGGATAGAGGTGCACTTACTGTGCACTCTGCCAGACGTTGGTATAGTACAAGATTGGAGATAAGAACAGGTAAAAGATAACGATGGTGGCAAACGCATTACAGGAGATGTAGAATGGAGTGGTAAGTGGAGAAGCAGGTGAGAAAGCATAGGTGATTTGAGTCCAATCGAAACTGATAGGTAATAGACCTAGACCGGAGCTCATCTATATATACGTGACGAATCATGACCACAATCAGCTTCAATTACTGTAGATTTTGGTAGTGAGAAAGCACGAGGTACCACTTACGCCGAAAATCGCATTGACTTTTTGATTGTTGGGTGCGATCCAAGTTATAAATGCAAAAGTACTCAAAGAGGTCCAAATGTAGTCAGGGAACCAATACCACGCGGAAGCGCCCAGTGTCAAATAGATGAAATATCTGTAACGGGTGATTGTCCATCCGTTGGCAGGTGAATGATCTTGCTTTTCGTGTAATGCTCTTAAGAGCACTGTTGAAGGGAGGGATGAGGGCCAGATGAGCGCAGCAGGGTAGACCAACCATCGTCTAGATAAGCCGGCTAGACCAAAACCGAGTGCTTGGGTGGTAAGAAGGTACAAGAACGAGAATCCAGCTCCATAATCACGATTCCAGTAAACAGGGCTGGTGATCGCGACGAGTGATCCCATGGCATAAGCGGTTCCACCAGTCAAATTCACACAAATCGCAATCAAGCTATGCTCCTTGATGCTCCATCTTCCAGGATTAACGTCAAAAGTGAGTGGCCCAAGAGGTACTCTCCATCGAGGAAGCTTCTCCCAAGCTTTTCCGATGGGGTGGACCAATAATTGAGCGACGACATAGCCCAGAGAGAGGGATGGCTGATGAAACGACGTATTTTTCGTCAGTAGGTGCTCTTTGAGTATCCATGCACCTGAATCTCACTCACATATCGTAACCCAAAGAACTGATTGACCCCCGAAAAGAGAATGACGAAAACCGTGACGAGAATCCAGGCTCTGACGGCTGTAGAAACGATCACCAGTCAGTGCCACATCCGCCACTTTCCAAAGGATGCCTATGCTTACTGTTACATGGTAATGTCGGATCATCCCAATTGGGCACACAAGCTGCTACTTCGGGGACTACACAAGGTGTCAGTAACAACACATGACCATAAGTGCAGGATGACTCACATGGCGATTGATCCCCTTCTACAGCTACGGTGAACGCTTTATCAGGTGTGAGTTCCTCTTTCTCTAGAATTGCCACGTTCGCAGAGTTGCTATCTTCTCCAGTTGAAGCTTTTTCTAAATCTCGCTCTTTCTCTTTATAGTCTTCTCCCGGTGAAGGCGGTGTGAAAGGTTCCTCAAGCGGAACCGGCTCGAGATCGGCATTGGTGGTCGAACCACGACTCAATCGTTGGTTTATACCTGACATCTTGTCGTAGCGCTGACAAGGATTACTTCAGGGAGCATAACATATGTGAGAGGGAATGAATATGGGAGCAATTCATACGATGTACCTAAATATATATCTTCTCACGTCCGGATATTCTCATCAGTATAAAATGGGAATTGGACAAGGAGATAACAATCAAAAAAGAGCGTAATCATTAGCAACATGTACGCCATCGATAAGACCACTCGGACTTTACCACGTTACTGTACCTGTTATCACATAATCGATAGGAAATAGATCAGAAGCGATGTCCAAACGAGTATTTTGTCTGAGCTCGAACAGTATGTGTCTGTCGCACTATGTATACTCGTACCAAGCAGATCTGAGCTATTTTCGAACACCCTCACCATCAAATGACAAAAGAGGCGTATCATCTGGGGAAACAAGGTTTTCCTAAAAAACAAGCTAACGGCTATCTCCTTTGATGGCGTGATAAGCACTTTGCCGCTGGTTCTACCTTCTTCCTTTTCATCCTTATAAAGTGATGAGGTGCTTTCCCACAGACAAGCGAAGAGCTGCACGAGACATGCACGCAGTGCGCAGTATGTATGGTCCGCAGATCCTCGGATTCACGGGAGGGTCAAACACTGCGATCATGGTTTGGTATACCCGCCCTTTCAATCCATTCACCAAGATGAAAGTCAAGGTGAAAATAGTTTTTATGAGTATACACGAATTTCATCCTTCAAAGATGAAGATAAGAGATCGACCAGATTCACTGATATATCATGAAGAGCAGTCACAGTCACCACCATGCATCGCAGCATAGTAAGCATCTACTACCCTACTCCAATTTCAACCTCTCCAACCTCTCCAAAGCCTTTCTCTCTTTCCTTTCCCTTCTCTCCCTCTTTCTCTCTATATTATCAGCCTTGGGACCATTAACCCAATCGCCCAACTCGGTATCGAACAATCTACCTTCTCTCACATTTAGATTAACCTCCTTTCTCGTCAACTCATTCTGCAGGTCAAATTCTGTAATGGCAGAATCTCGAACTTCCTTTCTCGTTCGTGGTTTGAGGAAGACACCTTCTAAACCAATTTCATCCAAATCCATAATCTCCTTTAATCCTTTATCTTTACCATTCATTACCCATTCTTCTACCGCTTCTTTTCCAGCTCTCTGCCTTTCCAATTCCTCAACCTCCCTTCGAGCTCTGTAAGCCTTGTATGACTTGTATTTACCGAATCGCGGTGAAAGTTCTTCAGAGAGGTATAGGGGCATCAACAAATCGACGAAATTCGATTCCTCATTGTTCAATTTCCTATTACCGTTCATATGGTTGATATAGGCGTCAGAGAAGGAAGTATCGGCCGGTGAAGGAGCATTAACATGTTGTGGGACGAGATCCGCTGCTTTGGTCTCTTCGATAGCTTCTAGTCCTGGTAAGACTAATGTATCCTGGATGGTCACGGCGTTGGAAGTGTCCAAGTCGTCGTCGGCTGAAAGGGATCGGACGAACAGTCAGAACCTCGATGATTGGAGTGGCAGGAAAAGAAAAAAGCATGACTTTACTTACGTTTGGGATGTGAATATGGTTTCTCAGGTTTAGGCCATGCCAATTTGATACGGCTCGATTCCAGCTCAGCAATCGAAGAACTACCTCCACTTATCCTAGCTGCTATTCGAGTCCAATCTAATCGTTGCGATTTTACGTTGAAATGGGTTCGAGCGGTTTTCATACGTGAGACGAAAAGACTGTCAAGTGAACAAGTGATCAGTTGACCTCAGATCAAACCACGTTTAAGACGAAACCCACCTGTCAGGTCCTTTGCGATCATCGTAACATAATTGCACGTTACTGTAATGGATTGGTCTCATCGTAGGCACATGATTCTTCTGATCGTCATATGATTGTTTTTGATTGTCCGTCAGAGTATCGTAGTTTGCCGGTCGGGCATGAATTACGTTGCTTTTTTTGTTCTAGGAGTACAACAACTTTAGCTTCCATGCCAGCCGACTTGATGAGGAGAACGACCGATCGCAGATACGATCAGATATTGAAAGCAAAGATAGTCTATATACACGAGGTGATCAAGGGGTTTCAAGGAGAATACATGATAATGGTCAAATACAGAGCTAGTAACTCACATTGACACCCTCCAAGAACACCCTATTCCTCGACAAATCAACTTGCTTCACCGTAAATGTATTCCATCCTTCCGTGGCATCCTGCTGATTTATGAATTTCTGTTTGGGTGTACCAACCAACAGTCTGACTTTATCCCCTGGTCTTATATTCCATTTCCTCACTCGATCTCTCGGTTGAACGAATTTGGTAGAAGCGTGCGGTAAACGTGAAGGAAGACTGTAAATACGATGGTTAGGATCACACGCACACGACCACCTCTGCACGGGCTAACTCACCGACCAGCGAATTTGTTGGGTCTAGTAGAGATGATGTGGTGAAGACCTGCAAAAATAAGTCAGGCGATGAGTGACTTACAGACGCAGTGACAGATTAGCTTACCTCTCGGTATCCTCGACAGGGGTTCACTGGTGGACATGGTGGGTTGCTGCTAGGTGGGGAAGATGATATCTGCTGTACGATGTTTTCGATGATATGGTGATTGTCCTGTATACCTGCAAAAGTGTGAATCCAACCGACTTTTAGATCAGAACCAGCTTATCACTCTCCGAGTCCTAAAGATTGACACGTCACACGGGATTTTCCGCGTCCACGTGGCATCTGCCCATCTCGCTGTGGGGCTCCTGTGTTGTGTGTCCGGTTGTGGGTGTGATTGTTGCTGGGTTGAATGGGAAACATGATCCAGAGATGAACAGTGGAACAAAGGTATATATCAACACAACATCACATCCTTACACCTCAAAAGTTACGAAAGATCTGTAGCTATTCATACCCCTCAACAGAATCTGCTGCTCCTCCCGATCCATAACACCTACCCCGAGTCATCGTAGATCCCAACATGTCACTCCTCCCCTCTCTCCCGCGTCGAGCGTCAACATGGAGCATGTCCTCGACTTCTCAACCTTCCACTCCTGCGACCGGTCCAAAAGCTATCATATCCAATGCAGTGGACACTTTCGAACCTCAGACGCTTTTCAGGCAGACGGAGAAAGTCATCATTTCCCAAGGATGTCGTGTGAGAAGAGGCTACGCGCCATTCACCAGGGCGGATGCCTTGTTGGTGATCAGCAAGAGGGACACGGGCGAACAAGCAGCGTGAGTACTTGGAGTCACAACTTATATGACAAGTGCTGACGAGAATATGGTGTAGCATCTTTATCGTGACTCCTCCAACGGCAGAAACAGCAGCTTCCATATTATATATCATCCCCATCATCCCAGGTTTCAAACATCGTCTCGAACAAACACCCCCTTCACCATCCAACTCGTTCTTCCAGCAGAGCGCCAAGCCTCGTGAGTGTCGATCCTTCCTTTATTCCCATACTCTCACCTCGTGTCAAGCTGACATTTGGACAACAGATATAACGTTGTATCTCAGCTGTCAAGATCTAAAGCTCGAGCTGAGGATATCAGCGAGCCAGTCAGCCAAAGTGCAGAAACTTGTCGCTGAACTCAGAAGACAGAATGATGCTGCAGGTAAATTGACGACAGTTCGGACAGGCTCCGAAAGCACAGCTGACACCGGTGTGGTCACAGCTCAATCGCCCTGTCCAAGGAGTATCAGCCATTCTTGGCTATCTCTCTATCCCGTTAAACCACCCAACGAGAAGGACGATGTTGACGATCTGATATCGCCTCCTGTGGAAACGCCGAGTAATATGACTCCTTCCACATCTGGTATGTATCACTCTCTGTCAACTCGACCAGGCCTTGCTAACACACCTACAGCTACATTGACAATTGATACTCCTCTGGCATCGTCCGCGTCAAAAGACCCAGCCGAGCCCTCCGAAGAGGAAGAGCAATACCCTGACCCCTACCTTCCCACATTCTCGCGTACCAAATTTCTCCGTAAGCGATTGTTCGCAAGACAGGAAAAATGGTCAAGGCGCGAGGAAGTCAAAATCAGGATAGCAACATATAACGTCAATGATAAGATTCCTCCCGAGGGGACATTGGAACTTGCTCCATTGGCTGGAAAAGGTGAAGAGGATATTTTGGTATTCGGCTTTCAAGAGGCTGGTGAGTGACGGATCTGTTCACTTGCTATATATAGAATGCTCATACGTTTTGTGGTACCGTGTAGATTTGCGAAGACAGTCATTATTGATCTCGCAAGGTAATACTAGAGCAGAAGGTTGGGAATCGGCGCTTCTTGCTGGACTTGGATCAAGATCAGGAGAGTTTGAAAAGGTAGATGAACTGTCACTTTCAGCTATGTATCAGATCGACTGACGCATATATTCGCTGCAGCTCGTGATAACCCAGTATGTCGGAGTGATGATGATCATTCTAGTACGAAAGAGCCTGAAGGAGTTCATCAGTCGAGTCGAGACAAGTGAGAGGGGTATTGGGTTGCTCGGTTTTGGTGTATGTGGGAGACTATATTCGTATATATGTCAATAATGCTAACGAGTTTCGAACTCGCAGGGCAATAAAGCGGTAAATACACCTCATATGGAGAGATTCATACAAATGCTGATCCTTCTTTAGGGTGTGGCGGTACGACTGAAAGTGCATGACACTACGCTGTGTTTCGTCAATGCTCGTAAGCTGAAATGGACTCGTCCGCTATCGAGGAAACAGCTGACTCTCCTGAAACTTCTAGACATGGCAGCATTCGCTACAGCTCTTGACAGAAGACGGGCTGATTATCAAGTATTGAGAACCGGACTCACATTCCCCAGACCGAATGAAGCGGATCTCACAGCGGCATTCGAAGAGTTCTTACCCGAAGCGAAAGAGAAGCTATTGACGCAGGAAGATTCACATATGCTGGTGAGCTCTCCAGTGCATTCACTCATGTCATAGCTGACGATTTTGTCCAGTTCTGGCTCGGCGATTTGAATTACCGAGTTGACCTGCCAGATGATCAAGTGAAGAAGCTCGTGGAGGAGAAGAATTGGGAAGAGATGTTGGCCAAGGATCAAGTAAGCTTGGCCAGTCGAACCATAATATGTGGCTAATCCAACATGCCTGCAGCTCCGAGCGGATATCGTGTCTGAGCAATCCTTTGCCGGATTTTCCGAGGCTGATATCACTTTCCCTCCGTGAGTCGTCGTCTTATACAAACAAGCTAATATAATTGCCTCTAGTACCTTCAAATACGTGCATGGATCCACAACTCACGATCTCAAACGTGCACCAGCATACACCGACCGGATCGTATATGACTTCCCCACTAACGAAAATACCGCGCCATCCTCCTTCGGATTGAAATGCGACGAGTATACTTCTCATGATATTCTGTGGTCAGATCATCGACCTGTCACAGCCACTTTCAAAGCAGAGGTCAGAGTGGTCGATGAGAGCAGCAGAGGGGTGGAGCTTGCATCTGTCATGAAGGAGCTGGACAGACTGGAAGAGGTTTACCGACCTAGTCTGGAGATCGATGGCACCAGCTTGGAGTTTGGCGAGGTCAGGTAAATAAATCGTTCGCATCTGAATATAGTCATCTCGATTCTGATATTTCATAGATACCGACAACCCGTTGAGCGAGAGATAAAGCTTCGTAATGTCGGTCGTGTACCAGCAACATACAACTTCAAACCGCCTTCATCTGATAAACCCATTTGTAAGCTGAAGAAATCCTTCTAGTCTGATGAATTAGCTGATCGATGTAAAACAGGCAAGCCATTCATGTGGCCTTTCCCCGCGACCGCGGTCGTGGAGCCGGGGCAAGAGATGAGCTTGAAGGTGGTGGTCAATGTGGACGAGTACTGGTCATCCAAGTTGAGTCTTGGTGGTGAGGATATCAATGGTACGTGACCGTACTTGACGGAGAGCATGTAATTGACATGGGATGTTCCCAATCAGATGTCTTGGTACTTCAGATCGCTGGAGGGAAAGATACGGTAAGTGATACCGACTCTAGAAGTGGGGGGAAAACAGCTCTGATGGTAGCATCTCAGTTCATCACCGTGCAAGCATCCTATCTCGCCTCTACCATTGCATTACCATTACACATCCTTTCAGCTCTTCCCACACCAATCAGACAAGTAAGCTTGGCGGATCGAAAGATCCTCGCCAGACCTTTAGCACCGTCCGTGACGAACGGAGAGGCTCCAGCCAAGCCTGTGAGAGATGTGTGGAGATTATTGGAATACCTGATGGCGAAAGGGAAAGGCGTGGAGGGCCTGTGGGTTGAGAGCGGCGATGTCAGGGCTACCATCGAGGTGTGTCAATCTTACTTATTGCGTTGGTAATTTGCTGATGCAAGGTATGTGAATAGTGCTTAGACACAGGAGATGAACTGCCGGACGATCAAGCGAAATCGATATCTTTGGCTCTTCTACACGTTTTGACCGCTTTACCGACCCCACTCCTACCTTCCTCGCATCATACGTCGTGTCTCGCCGCCGAGGATAGAGATGCTGCCTTTGCTGTGTTAGAGGGCGTACCTCAGATCAACACGAACGTGAGTGATGTGAGAAGCAAGTCGAGGGGTTTTGCTTATACTGGTGCTATAGGTGTTGATCGGACTGATGAGTGTCATCAGACTCTGCTCGAGCCCTGAAGAGGTTCCTGCGATTGGTATATTGCAGATAGGGGATTCGGAAGAGGACCAAGGGGTCACTGAGAAGGTCGACGAAGAACAAAAGATAGAGGATAAATCTCCCGAAGTGCCAAGAGAAGATATAAAATTGGAGAAAGACACTGAAGATCAACCTGAAGAATCGGTAAAAGCACAAGAAGCAGAGGAGAAAGCGGAAAAAGGAGATGATGACGATCAAGTAGATGAAGATGAAGAAGCTACCTTAGAGTTCATCTCGCTCACTCACAGTCAAGATAAACCTTTACCTGAGATCAACCAAGAAGCTCATGATAAACAGGATAAAGACAAACCTCTCAAGCTTGCTTCTCCACCTAAGAAGGGTATTGCGATAGTTGAAGAATCGAAAACTCCACCTTCTGCTTCTTCCACAACACCTTCTGCTTCTTCCATAACGAAATTGCATGATATCGCTGAAGCACGCACGACTGAACATGCTGATGAATTGAGTGAGTGTTCTTGTATATCAAAGCTTGAGAGGGTGAAAGAGTGCTGATAAAATGTTGAATTGGTAGTTAACGCATTGTGCCCGGCGATATTCGGACAGACTTCCGTGGGCCCTTCGGTCAAAGATAAGAGAAAGAGGTTTATCAAGCTACTTCTGGAGGGATAGAAAAATGATCAGGATAATCAGTGGGAGCGGCGGCGGCGTACTTGGCTGTTCGCATTTGAATGATTAGTGGAATATGAAACCCAACACCGTGAGCTTGTTTGTACAGTATACTTATCCAGTAAATCATCATGGACGATCTTGGTAGATTGAGTAGATACAGTATATATATAGAGAGAGAATATCTTGCTTGCTATTATTATATCAATATGCCAATGCAAATCATCGTTGAGAACAATTTGTCTTTGTCTTTGGTCTTCTTCACAGGCATATAATACATCCATTCGTTGTCATGTGTTCCAAAGCCTAGTATTTACCTTTTATATCGAAGAAGATCTTCCACCAAGGTCTTGCGATTCCCTGCTCAGCGTTTCGGACACCATTCCTAAATCGAGTGTAGTAGTGTGGGTCGTTGGCTGGGGTGAGGATGGAGTTGGTGAGTGGGTACTGTGAGAGAAGGGGTCAATAAGTGGTCAAATTGGGCGAACAGAGGGCGAAGATGGGTGAATCTAGGGGAGAGGAGGGGACAGGGGGAAGAGACAAGACGAGGAGATGAGGCAGGAGAAGAGGTGACTTGGGAGGAGGAGAGGTGCAGGGAGAGGAAGTGAAGAGGCAGTGGAAAAGGGGAAGCACCGATGAGCGAAGATCGACAAGGTCGTAGATGAACAACATTGATCAAGACCCCTCAAAAAGCATGGCATTCTCCAAGGTCAATCATCGGGACTCACATTATTCAGAGCATTCCCACTCTTCAACCTCGCTATTGAATCTCTCATCTGCGTTATCCTCCTCTGATGACCTGCGACTTTCAAAGCCTCCATCGACGAGCTGCTCGCTGATGCCGTGCTTGGTGTGGAAGAAGAGGCGAATGCCTTTTCGGCAATAGCTTCGAGAGCGTCCGATAGTTGGACTGACTCTCCTGCTAGTGGTGAAGGAGGGAGGGATCGGACGAGGGGTCGCAGTGTTGATAGTGTTATTTTGGCGGATTGGGTGGACATGATGGATTGGTGGTGCGAGATTAATGGAGAAACGGAGGTAGGATTGGATATGCTCTGGGAGAATCCTTGTTTAGATCTGGCCTTGGATGACTATCTGGTTGATATAAATGGATAAAGTATGATATGAATGATATTGGAATATGCCGAGGTAAAAGACGATGGATGAAGATCAAATGCGAAATTTCACTTGATTTGATCTTGATCTTGATAGTCACCTCATTCATCAACATCATTCATCCATCTACTTACTGCAAATCGGTATCATACTGCTCAAGAGCTCGACCCAACTTGCGAGGAACAGCCAACTGTACACCACGCACAAGACAACTAGCATATCGAAGCTACGGGACAATCAATCAATCTACATCACTCCGAATCAATCTCCTCCTTCGATCTCACCACCATGCCCGCTTTAGCTGATTTAGTACAACGTGGGATCGTCTTAACGTCTGTTGGTTTGACTGTGAGTAGCGTCAATCGCATAATTTCTCGAATATACACTATACTTTGCCTCGAGTCTTACAGTTCTTCTCAGTTTGATATTTGCCGCTGATTTACACCCTCTCATTTCGCAGATCTACGGAGGAGCACTTATAACGCATGGTATAGGATACCGATCGTTGAAAGCTAAAGGGGTGAGTGAAGTGTTGCTGGATCATAAGCTGCAGTCTACCTTAGTCTTACTTCCGCAACGATACTGATTTCTCACGTTTGACATGTTGTTTCACATATAGTACTTCGGAGGTCCAGATGAGGTACGTTGTATTCAGTCATTTTCTACTTTCATTCTCATCATCAAAGCTGATCTCTGAATTCATCACTTGCTGAACTCAGGATCAGAAAACGATAGATACAAATCCCTCATCCACTACACCACCTACTCAGCCTTCCTAGACATCACCCATACCCTAAACTTTCGTACACATCGGCATTATAATGATAATCTAATGACATGCACTTCTCCCAAAAATAACCAAAACATCCAAAGGTTCTGGACACCCAACGTTTCACCTTGCGACCTACTCATACTGATCATATGCAGAGATATCCACCCGACCTGGACGATTCCTTTAGCACGCAATCTCGAACATCCTTTCAATCGAGCATAGCTTGAAAGTAATCATCCTGCTGGATATCCTTTGAGCGTGTACACTAATAAGGGGCTGGGTTTGGAGGGTGTATCAAAGGGTTTTTTAAGATCGATAGAAATTGGACTGCACTGCACTGCGCTATGCTGGGCTTTGTATTGGAGATCCTTCTGGTTTCTCACTTAGTTTCGTTGTTGATTTGATCGTCTACCTATCGAATAGGCTGAATCCAATCCGTCTTATCATTCATTTACCTATCACATAAACAAGTTATACTGACCATAAATTCTGTCATTACGATTGCCTCGAAGATCAACATATTATCATTGTAAATTGTCCTTACTGGATTGTTGGGGGTAACCTGCCAAAAGGAAGCACAAAGAAACAAGCTGGAACCCGATAAGGGAGGTGGTGAAAGACAATGGCTACAATTGTAGATGATTCGAATTCGAATTTGTTCTGGTCAGGATCATCATGGTGAGTTGACCTTGACCTGTTGTTGCGGTGTATACCACGGGTTCATGCCTATTGCTGTTGTCTTATTATGTATGTCCATGCTCATGTTTGATCTTCTGGTTCGTAGGAAGACGGAACATAGTGGTGAGTTTACATCTCATAAAGCAACCCAATCCACCATCACAATGGATTGATTTTGGCCAAGTGGCAGGAGAGTGATACTGATCTTGGGTGAGACGGGTTTGGACAGATGATCCATTGACGGGAAAGTATTTCAACAGCGTGAGTGCCTCCAAATCGAAAGAAAACAAGCTGATTGGTCGCTTCCACTATAGACATTGTTAGTACAATTCATGACTCCACTTTGATCTGTTCATATGAGTGGTAGCTGATAGATTGGGAAACAGTCATTCCTCTACGATAAGTGTGGGTTAACTGACTCATTCCCGATCCATAATCATTTAGCTGATGAGAATTATGGAGTAGGGAGAATACTGTATCGTAGCATGGGAGGGAGCAGACATCTACGTATATGGAGCTCGACGTAAGAAGTGAGTCCGTCCCTTTCGGACTGTTCGTTACATATTAGCCAGATTCACATGCTTACACCCATCTGTACTCAGTCATGTGAGCAGGTCGTTATTGTATCATATAGTAATATGCGATACTGATTCTTCCTTTGGCCCGAAGGGACTATACGGAGTAGTGATAGACGGAGGAGATATCCAGTATTTTTCAGGTTTCTCACAAGATGGTCAATTCCAGGCTACCCTTTTCGCTACCAATGGTCTGCAGGACGGCTCGCACACCTTGAAGATATCGAATGAGAATGAGAGAAATCAAGATCAGTATCCTGATTATGTTTGGTTGGATATCGATTCAGTAGCTGTTAGTGGTACTTTGTAAGTGACCGAAAGCAGCTGATTGCCCATATCGACTTTACTATCATTGCTGACCATCGCTATAGAATTAATGCAGATACGTCTGCTTCTTCGTCGTCTACAGCCTCATCATCAGTCACATCTTCATCTTCCTCTGGGAATTCATCCGAATCTACGTAAGTAGCCCGATCATACTTTTGTCTCATATCACTCAATAGCCAGTGCCAATCGAATAACAATCTTCATCAGTGATATATCCTCAGGTCAATATTCAGAGACAGTCTCATCAGCTACGATAATCTCAACAGCTTCGGAGACTCTAATATCAAGTAGTCAATCTCGGTTACCACCCACCGAAGGTCCAGTGGCATCTCCATCTGCAGATCCTTCAGCCACGGCGGAGAATAGCGAGCAATCAAATGATCGAAAGTGAGTTGTCGTATTGATTTACACCACCACATGACCACTTACGGTCTTGAGTATCCCTTTGGCTCTCTCTGTAATTGGAGCGCTGATCGCGGTGTAATACAGGACAATCACCCTAGCAATCTCTATACCCGTCATTGTCATCTCGTCAATTGTCATATTCGTCTTTGTCGGTTTATATTTCTATAGAAGGAGGAAAAGAAGGTATGAGAGACAATATGATCATGGTTATAATGGTGAGTTATCTAAAGTATCCTTTGATCATAAATGTAGGCAATGTTGATACTGTTTTGGCCGTGTAGGGTATATGGAAGAGCCTCAAAGTTCTTGGAGATGAACGATTCAAGAATCCAAGTGATAAACTGCTTGAAGCATATTTATCACCCAAATCCGAAATCTGTATCTGGCTTTGTGTCTTCGATTTTGATGTCCTGGCATTCCAAGAAGAAAGTTTATATTCACAACATGCGGTATATCATCTAACTACACAAGTACAATACATACCCTTTATAATGTATATCCTATAGTTATCCTCAATGATTGACTCGTCCTAACACTGCTGCGATTTCTTTTGTTCTCGGATTGGTAGGGATGTTCGCCGTTTATATGAACAATGTAAATTCATGTGATGAATTTCTGCGACTCTTTGATCCACTTTACGATTCAACAGCACTCATTGGTATTGGAATTTTCAGATCATCGACGTATTTTGTCTCCATGATGATGCTTGCAAGGTCATGTATGACCCCACTCTGTTATGAAACCTGCTACGGCTAAACACTGTTTCTATTCGTCATATGCAGACTGTCAGAAAGTTCAATATCATCACTACCGCAATTCCTAGGTGTTCTTCCTCTGAAAAACTTGACTAGCAAGTTGCATACTGTATATAAATATAAGAAGATAAAATCCAATTCAGAGAATAGCACAACTAACCCGAAATATAAATAAGATAAAGAAAACACAAAGGGGGTATCTAACCGACAAGAAATCGACTTTTTTCATGGAAACATATCAGAAAGAGAATTTCAGTTATAGGAAGATAATATATTCTTATGACCACACAGGGGGGCGAAGGAATTGTCCGATTTTATGAAAATGAAACAAGATAGATACAGGAATTTAGATTTTTGGTTTGGTTTAGTTTAGTTTATTTATTGAGCTTCTCCGATATCTTCTTCTTCCTCTTCACCATTCTGACTATACCTACTTCCGTCGCTCATGCCGCTCGCCCTGGTTTTGGTAGAAGGCGCTGTCAACCCTGTAATGGGTCTTTCACCAGTTGGACTGGTAACTCCTCTAGGTCCAGGTGCGGGGAGAGCATCGATAACGGCAGAAGAGACTGTACCGTTATTCAGGTGAACGAACGATCGCATATCTCCTGGAGCAGGCGCAGAGGGAGATGGCATAGAGCCAGCAGCGGCGCTTGAGCTTGTGGAATCTTCAGAGTTCTTCTTTCCACCCAACGAAGTTAACAATCTCATTCCGCTGTTCTGTCTCGAAGCTGTTGGTTTAGGTTGAGCAACATTCTGAGATAAAGGGGCAGTGCCAAAGGTAGGTGTTGATGGAGCTCCACCGGCTACTTTTCCTCGGGCAGCATAGACAGCAAGCATCTGATCGGGACCGTAGGCTACAGTGGATGAACCGGCGATAGGAGAAGGAGCGGAAGGTGGCATGGGTACAGGAGGGACATTGTCGAGAGCTTCAACTTCATTGTTGTCCATGGCCGTGTTGGGTGATCTCTGAGAAGCTTGAGAGATCATCGATCGTCTCATGACTAAATCAAGACAAAAAAGAAGTTAGCTTATGATCATGATCATTGATTGTGGAGAAGAAAAATACCCACGCATAACAGCTTCCATATCTCTCAATTCATCTACACTACCTCTAGCACTTGCAGCAGATTTGAAATCATCGACAGATAAAGCAGAAGCAGAAGATTCCCTTCGTTTATCACCGCCGCCCAAAGACATGAAACTTCTTCTACCAGTTCTAGTCCCCTTTCCTACCCTCTTCATATCAGTGTTATCGAATCCATGGGGACCTTGCATCTGCGAAGGGGAGATTTGAATCTCGTCGTCATCCTCGATCGCAGAACCAGTAGCGTAAGCGGCTGATCGTCTGTTAGTAGGAGTTGAATTGAGTTCGTGAGCAGATCTGGAAGCACCGGGGTTCTTGAATACACCCGAGTGGACGTTGGGTCTGATATCGCCACCAAAGGATAATCTCGATCTTCTATCCGGTCGAGCAGATTCGGCAAAGGAGATTCTGGATTGTCTGACGTTTCCATCTGGCATGGCGAGCGAGCTTCGATTGACATTATCGGCAGAGTGAGTTCGTAAAGAAGCGAGATCAGGTCGTTGGAATTGATGGATACCTGCACCAGCCATGTTATTCTCGACAGCATAAACTGAAGAAGAGGGTCGACCGGATCCACCATAAGTCGACATACTTGGTCTAGGTCGATCACCGCTCATAGAAGGTCTACCACCCATCGAAGGTCTGCCAAGGATAGATCGAGGTTTTTCTCCTGGTAAGGCACCTTTCTCCCATTCGAGGTTTGAATGAGTGGATAAAGCTTGAGACCATCTCTTCCTCTTTTCGTTCTCCCTGTTTCTCCAGAACTTGACTGCGACAGCTACCAAAACCGCAACGACCAACAGGGGGACGACGACAGCAGCTGCGATTGCTCCTTTGGAGATACCGGATTTGTCGGAAGTGTTGGTACTTGATACATCTTCGAAGACTGCGTCTTTGGATTGAGTGGCAGCAGCAGCAGCGGTGGAAGTTTTGACTTGACCGTTAGCAGTGGTAGTTGAAAACATTGCTGAAGCGGGGTAGTTGACGGTGAATACTGGACCAGCAGGTGTACTGGACATCCAAGATTCCGTGTCACTCTCTACAATGTTCATTTGTAATTGAGCGGTCTCGGTGTCGTTCCACCATTTAGGTTGGAAAGTAACGGTTAATTCTCCAGCTGAGAAATCCTTGTTCCCCCATTGCTTGATTACTCCTCCTGATCCGTAAAGACTCAATGTGATTTGAGAGGAAGAGATGGCACATGATGTATCCCATTTGAAGGTGACATCTTTGGTGGCATCGACTGTATCGTTCGATTTGGGATAAACGTAAAGATCACCGTTGGCGAGATTACAAGCTGTGTTGATATCGTCAGCTTAGACCTGATCCGAATAAGGTATCGAGTTCCGTATGACTTACCTCGCTTCTCGTGAGATCTGATAGAATGAGAATGACCGCCAGCGAGTCCTACTCGACCGGCAAAAGATGGGATACCCATTGTGAGTGTTTGAAGGAGTACAAGAGTGTAGGGGTGTGTTCGTTGAATGAGGCTGTGAGGAGTGAAGGGGTAGGTGCGTTGTGTGGTCGAGAAGGGAAAAAGCGATACGACTCGTCAGCTCAATGATCTTGGGTGTAATTTCGACGACGAAGGGTATGGTATGGATGACTCCAGTGATGGAAAGTGCAATAACAACGAGGATGAGGATGATGATGAACCTCGTGTGGCTGAGAGGTGAGGTATGGAACCCTGTCAACAGAGTGAGACATGAAACTTACCAAGTCAACTGGGCGGGACAAACAGTGAGATTGAGACTGACACCGATCCACTTGTATTCTGTCCTTCAACGGGGGAGATATGTGGATTTCCAGAAATCCTTTTTTTACTTTGGTTTTATGTTTATTGCTTTGTTAATTGGTTGTGGATATCAAAGGAGTGACTTTTGGTGAATGTTGAACGTTGGACAATAAAGGAAGAGTGAGGGAATGGCGAGATGTATTTCGTCCTGTTGACTAACTTGATCGTCTGGCGAATAATGTCGAGTTATTGTAGGGGAAGGTGATGGTGATGGTGAGATGGTTGCTATCACGTAGGTCAAGAATGAACGTATGATAGTGAATGACGGTGAGGGGTTGTTAAAGAGAGACTGGGCGAGATAAAAGCGAGCTGAGCGTCAAGTGGTTGTTGATATACACTAAAGATCAGACCGCGGTTCCCTCCTTTGAGCTGTTGTTGTTGTCGTTGCTGTGGTGACGTATCTGATGTTTGACAATGTCGATCCAAGCGTAGAGGTGAATTATACGACTTGCGAAAGAATGAGTTAGTTTACTAACGTCGAAAAGGATGATGAAAAATTCTCATGCTGTAGTATCAAGAGATGCATCTGCATCATCCCATCCATCGATACCTCTCTCTGTCATTGCTCACTGCATAGCAGGATGTGCAGAGGAGGAGGATGTTTGATGTGTTTTGTTTTGCTCTCGGTGCTTCTCTGCGTTAGTGTTTTATGAGGACCCTAAAAAACCATCTATTGTGCTCATGTACCTTTTTGTTCCGCTCTGTCGTGCTTTGTTTACTCTTTCCCCTCGGTCACCCCAAAAATCGAAAACATCTCCCTTCCTCTCCCCTTGTAAGCCAGCTGGGTGTAACGCCACTGGATCAGACGGGTAATCCTCAATTGTTCAGGGTTAAATAAGCAACACACTCATACACCAACACTTGTTTGTGGCGGATGATATGTTGAATCAGTTGGTGGGAATGTTGATGTCATGCGAATGCATGCGAGTTCAGCTGTGCAAGCGTGACAAGTGCATACATGGGTGATGACATCTATGCCATGGTAGTGACGAGATCTTGCTCCTTCTGCAAGAGAGATCGCTATCGATAATCATCGAGTTTTGAAATACTGCTCAAATCGTAACATATGTAAGTCGAGCGATGATTTTCATTTTGGTACCTTCAGTCCCCTTGGCGGGCCTGGAACGGATTGACCTATGGCGGTGAAACGGACATAAAAATCCGTTCCTCCTTGTTGTCGGGCTTTTTCATTTCAAATCGCCACTTCCAGATCTGTGGCAATCATTCAAATCGTTCAAGGGGATGTAGGTTGAGTACTTTTGTGGTCTCATCCTTAAAAAAATCGAGAGGAATCTGTAAAAAGGACAGACAAGGACACTGATCTCTCAGCGCAGCCAAGAGATGGCATCTAGACAGAAACATGAGGCGAGTCCATCAAATTCTCGGAGGAGCTCACTTGTCTTTAGGAAACTCGGTATACGTGTATTCATTCATGTTCTTCTTGGTTGCCATTCCTCACGACTCCGCCAAACATCCCGGATATGCATGAGCTTGATCAACTGATACACACTGTGGTGCATGGGTCGATGTATGTATGGGGATGGTGACACAACACCTCTACTTGTCATCCCCGGAACGACACGCATGAATATGATTTTCCCGGCTGTAAAACGGAGGAAGGATGAGGAATAATGCCACATAGGTACCAAGTCGGACCGTTAACTCCGTCGTCATATCTTAAGGGTATCACGAGCAAGTTCCGTCATTCTCTGGTGGGATCCACCTATCCCCAATCATATACGTTAACTCTCTTATTTATCATTTTCATATTCCAACTTTTTCTTTCTCTTCTTTCGACTTCCATCTCTGACCTATACAAAAGTAAATCTGCATACTCACTCCAAAGACTCAAACATACAAAATGACCAACGCTCTTGACGCCCTTAAAGCGTGAGTATGATAGGTACTCGTACCGGTCAACGAACGTTCTCTCACGTTCTATCCACCGGACAAAGCTGACTTTATCGCCTCTCCGTGGGATTACCAATGTAGCACCGGTACCGTCGTCGTATCTGACACTGGAGACTTCGGTTCCATCGACGCCTTCAAGCCTCAAGATGCTACCACCAACCCTTCATTGATGTAAGCTCACACTTCCGTTACCATAGGCTCTTGGTCTCAACAAAATTGCATAATTGCTGACTCGATGTACCTCAACACTGTAGTCTCGCCGCTACCAAGCTTGAGAAGTACGCTAAGCTCATCGACCCTGCTGTCGAGTACGCTAAGAAGAAGGGAGGGTAAGTTGCTTGTTCTCTGTCCCCCTTTAACATTCCGCACATTCAAAGGGATACTACCTACCTTCCATGGCCCCGACTTTTCAACAATCATCGAGTCACCTTCAACAGACAAGCTAACATTCGCTTCCCCATCTTTTCCCCCACAGTGAGCTCGAAGTACAAGCCGAGAACGCCCTTGATCGACTCCTCGTTGAATTCGGTTCCGAGATCCTCAAGATCATCCCCGGTAGAGTCTCAACTGAAGTTGATGCTAAATTCTCCTTCGACACCCGTAAGTGGAGTCAACCTGTCATTTCTTTCACTCAACACATCTCTCTCTCCCTCACTCGCGGATTGTTGCTAATGCAATGTTTTGTCTTTGCCGTTTACAGAAGCCACTATCAACAAAGCCCACCAAATCATCGATCTCTACAAGGAGCAAGGTATCTCCAAGGACCGAGTTTTGATCAAGATTGCTTCCACTTATGAAGGTATCCAAGCCGCCAAGAAGCTTGAGGAGGAAGGTATCCAGTAAGTCTCAGCTGGTTTCCCTCTAAGCATTGTTAGCTGACGATGTTATCATTGCACAGCTGTAACTTGACTCTCCTCTTCGGTTTCGGCCAAGCTGTCGCCTGTGCTGAGGCTGGTGTCACCCTCATTTCGCCCTTCGTTGGGAGAGTAAGTCGTCAATTTACCGCCCCACTCCGTCCCCTTGTGAAGAGACTTTGTGCTGATCCAGATGAAACCTTTTAGATCCTCGATTGGTACAAGAAGGCCAACCCCGACACCAACTACACCGCTGACACCGACCCAGGAGTCAAGTCCGTCCAAAAGATCTTCAAGTGAGTATTCATCCTTCATACACACAAAGCTTCGAGATGCTGATCATATGTTTGTAGCTACTACAAGCAACACGGATACAAGACCATCGTCATGGGAGCTTCTTTCAGAAACACTGGTGAAATCACTGCTCTTGCCGGTTGTGATTACTTGACCATCGCTCCTAAACTCTTGGACGAATTGGCCAAATCCAAGTGAGCAATCTTCACTTAACCCATTTATCCACAACACGGTATACTAATCATACTTATCTTGTAGCGACGCCGTCCCCAAAAAACTCGATGCTAAAGATGCCGACTCCGCTCCTATCGACAAAGTCTCATACCTCGACGACGAAGCTAAATTCAGATGGGCTTTGTTCGAAGACCAAATGGCTTTCGAGAAGCTCCACGAAGGTATCAGAGGATTCGCCAAGGATGGTCAAACCCTCAAAGACCTCCTTAAAGCTAAACTCCAATAAGTATCTTGTCGTAGTTGAGTAAGAGGTAGTTAGTCGAACGGAATGGATGCTGTTATGTGTATAATTAAAAAGGCCAAGAAACATAGTATGCATTTCTTTTGACCTTTGAACCAAGAATAGGTTAACCCACCAATGTCTATCCAGACGAGACTATTTATTCTATGACAAATGACCAATTGAACGAAACATAAAACTGACATGTTATGTATGAATTATGAACCTGAACCAAAAAACCCAATCAAATTACAGTAGGGAACCAGCCCATATACCGAAGAATGTCCACGTAACTTGTCCCCATTATACCTCTTCACCTACACTATTACCTTCATCCACTATTGTCTTGTCTCCATCTGATTTACCTACTGTACCCTTCATCCCATGATTTATAGGACGTTGCCTATTCGCAAATTTGTTCTTAGTCGATGCTGATAACTTAAGCTTCTTCTTCATTCGATAATCACCAGTCTTATGAGTACCATCTGCCATTCTGACTTTTACATCTCCATGTTCCACTGACTTGCGTTTCTTAGAACGTAAATCATTTTCAGCATGGGAATGTGATTCGGATACAGAAAATTCTGTGACAGTCTCGGTAGGTTTGTGATGATATTTGGGAGAAGATACAATGGGTAAACATCGTCCGGTCCGCTTGAAAGTATCTTTCTTAGCATCTTCCAAATAATCGAATAGATCGTAAGGTCTAGGTCTCGTAGGTTTATCGGAAATGATGAGGGGAGGTCTGAATTTCGGTTGAGGTAATTTGGGAATCCCAGTTGATTGTGAGTTTCTTCTAAACTCCTCGAGATCCTTCTTCACCTGGGTGACTTCCCATATAACAAAGAACATTCAAAAGTTCAGTGTCAGCACTATGTCCTGACTTGAGATCAAAGCTGACATCATCATCCTCTTTGCATGGTATGGGAAAAGCATGGAATCTCTCTGCCTCCTTTCCCCCGGAAACAGCTCGATGCGTATCCGGGGCGGAGGTAGTCAAAGTCAAGAAATTTGAGTACTATAACATAATTGCTGTATACACTCACGTATCCAATGGCTACGCTGGGAGTCCAACTTTTCCAGGGAAATCCGGAAGGCAAGATCAACAGTGCAAGAGATGGATATGACGTTTCGAGAAGAAATACACTTGCGATGAGAGAGGACAGTTGTACTGAGATTATATGCCTGGTGATGGACAGCTCGAGAAAAGAAGGGGGGATGTGACGAGGGGTTAAGAGGTGGTGATGCGGAAGAGAGAGATCATTTCAGATGAACAGTTTACATTCATTCTCATTACAATTGCTATGGGAGCAAATCAACCCATGACTCAGCTGTAAGCAAGAATCAGTCGCGTCTCGACACACACACAAGATGACGACGACGATACTTGTACAGACAGGACCAGTAAGTTATACTCGTAAGTTGCAAGTCGACCTTCCTTGCCACTTGACCGGGACGTGTTAACCGGTGACACAGCATCCATCATGCATGACTGACGACACCATATGGAATGGGTCTTCTACCTGGCTTGAAGTTTTGAGTAAGATACTTTTTAGAAAGAAAAAAAAAAGTTGCTTCCCCTATGGGAAGGCTACCACTTGTGGTACTCTATCGAGTAGCTTCGGTAGACTTTTTCACCCTCTTCTGATTGGGTATTCTCGTGTCTGGTCAACCGACAAGGCCGCACCTCGCCACTTGCTATTGCTAGCAGAGGTGCCGAGGACCGTTCCGAGCATCACTTTACAACCCGAAGACCTCGACTCCCTGGTGGAAGAGTCGAGGAATTAGTGCAACACTACCGCACGAGTTGAATCGTCATAGTGGTATGACGATCAGGAGTGGGATTTCCGTTCACAGGCAACCAGATGGGAATCGACACGTCACGGTTGCTATCAGAGGTTGCGTCAGCATAATATGTACTTATGGCACGAGGGGCTACTTGAACCCGTCGTATGTCAGCCACGAATTTTTTTTACAGAGAAAACCTCTTTAGCGGATTGAACGAGATCGAAATCCCGACCACTCGGCCATGTTTATGTTAATTGACTCAATTGACGCGGATGAGCACAGCTCTGAATTCTTGGCACAAGATCTCGCGATTGACCAAGTCACTGTGATGAACGATTGTATGAACCCCGTCTGGTGTGTTGCAGCGACTCCACTCGTCCGATGAAGAGCAATGGGGTCATGTTATACATACCACCTATGCAGAATATACCATAAACTGGCGTTGAACACGTTCTTGACTCGCAGTGTGGGGATTGGTGGGATTGGTGGTTCGTACAGTATCATGTTGAGATGGTGCTAATTCACAAAAGAGAGATCCACGTACATCGAAGCAATTAGATTCCAACTTGAACGATGTTGACTGAGCGGAATCTAATCTGTCTGTCTGGTGGTGTTTCGAGTTAACCGAACGAAAAAGTCAGGATGCAATTAATGCTCAATCAAATAACCGATAACTACACCTGGTCTCTCTGTTTTTTACTTTCTCGACATCAATACATACGTATCAACAGGAGAACATATAGGTGCTCGTTGTCTGTCAGTCAATATCCGATAGAACAGAACCCACCACGCCCACGCCCACCACTCACCATGACCGACAAGAATCAACCCATTGTAGGGATAATAGGAATGGGTGATGTGAGTCGGTTCAGCCATGACGATGGGAGGTTGTATGGGTATGACGCTAATCGAGCATACACGTCCAGATGGGTAGGATGTATGCCAAGCGACTGAAAGCTGGTGGCATCGAGACGTGAGTCGAGTGTTCTTGCACCTTATATACAGTGTCAGACAACAGACTGAAGTATAACACCTGTGTAGCATATACGTCTGTGACAAACCGGAATCACACGAGTCGCTGAAAAAGGAGCTGATGGGTAAGCCATTGATTGATGCTCAGTACACAACTTTTGATCTGACACAGTATGCACATAATATAAAGGAACCGGTATAATACCCTTACCAAACGGACATGCAGTCTCACGAATATCCGATTTCATCATCTACTCGGTTGAGGCGGCAGCTATGACCGCGGTAGTAAGGGAGTACGGACCTTCCACCAAGATAGGAGCGGTCGTAGCTGGACAGACAAGTGTGAAAGCACCGGAGAAAGAGGCTTTTGAGAAATACCTACCTGCAGATGTTGGTATAACCAGTGTACATAGCTTGCATGGTCCGACGGTGACGACCGAGGGTCAACCTTTGGTAAGTCAGCTTCGAAGTTACAGTGATAATTCTGAAGCTGATCCTATGAACAATGTAGATTATAATACATCATCGTGGTCCAGAATCAAATGTGAAGATGGTGGAAGACGTCTTTAGGTCATTTAAGAGTAGATACGTGCATTTGAGTTACGAAGAACATGATTCGGTCACTGCCAATACTCAGGCGGTAACTCATGCTGCCTTCTTGAGGTGAGTTGATCAAGTCTGATTAGCTCACAGCTATGTCCTGATATGAGAATATAGCTAATGGGTCTCTACCTGATTGCATAGTATGGGAACAGCATGGAACCATTCCGCTTCCTACCCTTGGGAAACAGCTCGATACGTCTCCGGTGTAGAGGTAGTCAAAGTCAATATCACCTTACGTATCTACTCTGCTAAATGGCACGTCTACGCTGGATTGGCAATGCTCAACCCATCTGCTCAAATTCAAATCCAACAATATGCCAAATCAGTAACGGAGCTATTCAAGTTGATGGTGGAGAACCGTGAAAAGGAACTATCAGATAGGGTGTGGGAATCTAGAGGAAAAGTGTTCGGTTGGAAGAGAAATGAAGAACCCCCTATACCTTCTTCTTCGTCGACTTCGACTTCGAAGGGTGAAGAACAGATACGGGATCCGATATTGTTAAGCGAAGATATCTTGAATCAGTTCAGTCTCGGTTCAAGATCTACCGAACAGCAGAATCAGAATCAGAATCAGAGTCAGAGTCAGAGCTCAAGTCCAAATTCCCATTTGAGTTTATTGGCGATGGTGGATTGTTGGTCGAAACTGGGTATAAGACCTTACGAACATTTGGCGGTAGCTGGAACACCGGTCTTCATGCTTTGGATTGGTAAGTGATTATCATACCAGTGCTGCGATAAGACACAGGGCTAAAGCTCTTCGTATCTACAGGAGTTGCAGAGTATCTGTTCAGATCCCCAACCCTCCTATCCTCAGCTATCCAAGCCGGTCTAGCCGATCGTATACATCGACCAGATGATATCGAGTTCGTGGTAGCCGCAAGGGGATGGAGCGAATGCGTCAGTTTTGGTAACTTTGATCTGTACAAGAGGAGGTTCGAGGAGACGTCTAGTAAGTGCCTCAACTTTGGAGTTTGGGTCATCTCGTTTCGGACATTCTCGTCTTTGTGTCGCCCTCATCGCCTGCCCTTCTCCCTGTTTCGCCCCTTCTTTCCTCTTTTCTCTTCTCCCACCCTCGCCTCTTCATGCCTCCCAACCGGGCTCCCTCGGCATCTTCAATCTCTTATTTGCGCTACGCTGCTCCCTTCCCACCTGCGCTCCCTCTTCCTGTAATCCATCCCTCTGTTCTGACAATCTTCTGCACATATCATCTGACATTCATACTGATCATGATATCTTACCTTCCTTGTTGAACAGACTTTTTCTCACCGCGATTTGAAGAAGCAACTAAATTAGGAGGAAGAATGATCAAAGCCATTCAGGATATGCAATCTGGCAAGAGAACGGATAGTCAATCTAATGTACAGTAATCATCGCTAAGCTATAATAATGGAAGAAGGAAATTGATTGCAGTATTTAGTCAGTAGGTCTGTACTTATAAACATTCCAATCATGCATATAATATCACTTGCACGCTTTGTTCTGTTGAGGGAGCAATCGGACGGTGTCGCTAGTGGCTGAGGACCTGTCAGCATAGAGCCAAATGAACGACCTACTCTGCTCTGCTGCAATTATGATTTCGATGATGTAATTGATCAATATGATACATGATTATCATATCCGATGATATAGAATGATCATAATCAAGTATAGATGATATCAACAATATGATAGTAATACAAATGATTGAAACAAATGCAATGAAGATAAGACTACACAGGATATACGAGATAACCGAAATATGACAAAGACTTCACCCTGGTGTGGGACGGACGTCCTTGAACGATGACGGATGATAATGAACCAATGGTAAAGCCCTCATTCCCTGGCAGTGCTCATCACGAACCTACTCCCAATCCCACCAAGATGTTGCGTCCCACCATCAATGATATTCAGACCCGCTCCGAAGCCCATCGCAAGATTCCCTTGACCTTGATTCGTCAACGGCAGTTCTCGATCATCATAACCATCGGTTTTGTTGAAGTCGGTTTGAGGTTTCAAGATATAACTCATATTCTGTATTTCATCCTCTTTCAACCTCCTCGTATCGATCCTTCCTATAGATCCTCCTCCACCTAATCCGAAAGACTCGAAATGTGATTCTACACTCTCTTTCATATCAGCCCCTATTGAAGAAGAAGACTTCGATTTTGATAATGAGACCGAACTGCTTTTCGATTTCTTCGCCAGCACTGATGTTTCATTCGCATCCTCTGAGGTTGACCCTGATTCAGAATCAGAGTTTGAATCATCTTCGGCGTTCCGAGCTGATTTCTTCTTGGATTTGGATTTAGGTTTCTTCTCCTTATTATGTTTACCTGGACCTCGACGTCGGAGGATGGCTTCATACACGCAGGTCTCTTCACCTCGTCGATGACAATGGAAACATTTCGGTTTCTCTCCGTTACATCTGTTACAGGCGCAGAAATCTGTCAGCCATGGAATCTTATCTTCAAACAAATTCACCAGAGATAACCGACTCACTTCAATTTCTTGGCACGACAATTGTTGCAAGCTATGAAAGTCTTTTCTATTGGTGGTTTTGTCACCTTGACCGACTGATTTTTGGTTTCGGCATCCTCTTCTTCATGCTCTTCCACATGTATCGATGATTTCCTTTTCCTCTTCCCTGATCCCTTCTTGGTCTCCTTCTCTTCGGATTTACTCGTATGTTTCTCTACGATGCGACTTATCTCTCCCTTATTTTGCGATACCTCCTTCTCATTTACTTTTCTATGCGAATGTCCCTTTGTAGCCGAACCCGAACCCATGCCCAGATCAGCTCTACTGACCGAAGTTTTGAAGGAGAATTTTTTTCCTTTGTGATTGGTGGATCCACTCACATCTTTAGGTTGAGCTGGCCTTTTGGGTATAAGAGCAGGTTGAGTGGATGTCCATTCTAAGATTGGTTCTAGCTCTAGATTTTCAGGTGGAGGAGGTAAAGCCGAAGCGGTATCTTTGACTCGTATTTTCAGAAGCGGTGGCAATGCTTCTTCCTGGGGAGCCGTTGGGGGAGGAGGGACGGATTGTGAGGTTGAAGGTAAATGTTGAGAGGAGGTCCATCCTGTGACCGTGGGTGTTCGTTGCGGCTGAGATTGGCTCTGGTCAACTGCGTCAGGGAGTATCGACGGAGAAGTCGAAGACGGTATGGAGGTTTGTGTCGACGAGGAGAGAGAAGCTTGCAGGTGGTTAACCGAGGGAGAAGGGTTAAAACTCTGCCGAGCAGAAGATCCTTGAGAATAGATCTGCGTCTGGGCTGAGGACTGAGGGAAAGCCGGTGGATACTGTTGGAAGTAATCGGTTGATGTGTTGGAAGTCGAGGGTTGTTCGTATCTGAGGCCATCTCCCACAACAGGAGGACTGGTCCGTCGCTTGTACTCTTGTACTGAAGCGGGTAGTGGCGCGACAAGATCAGGTTGTATGTGGACTTGTGACCAATCTGCCAGACGCTTCTCAATGGACAACGGATCTAAGGGAGGTAATCGATTGATATAAGGAGGAACTTCTTGATATTGGTGGTTCATATTCGGTTGATGGGACAAGAAGTTAGTCAAGGTCGATCGAGGAGATGTCACGGTAGAAGGTTCCGGTATGTCACCTTGAGGTGGGGGTGGTGGAGGATAGTAGTATTTGTCGCTGTCAGGCATGAATCCAGGCTGCGTCATAGTCTGATTCTGGGTCTGCGATGTCTCAAGGGGATTTGAGCTGACGCCCATGTCAGCGTTGAAAGGATCTGACAAGTTGGTAGATGGTGGGGGTATGATCATTGTTGAGTATCTATTTGAAGTGAGATATCCATTTGGCGAAGGGTTGAGAGAAGAACTCGATGGATCTGATACGGGCTGATAAGGATTCTGTGGTTGGGCGGGGAATTGCTGCATCGGATAGTCGTAAGACGGATACTGAGCTTCCGTCATTGGACCGCTACTTCCCCCTGCCTCGACCACATTGATGACAGGTGTACTCGCTCCCGAATTCCCATTCATCATTGACATTTTAGCTTCAAGCAATTGAGAGAATCTGTCTCCCGTTCCGAGATTGATAGCTGGTGCCGCGAACGCGGTGCTAGAAAGTAGTGATTCAAAGGTCATCAGCATTGTGCAGGTTTTTGCTCGGCGAATGATCTGCAATCAGAAGTTTTCTGAATGAATGATCATTACTTACTCGAAATTCTTGATTTTGGGTTCTCCATATATATGTTCGCTAGTTTTCTCGATGATGTTCGGCCTTGAATTTGAATAGTTGAAAGCACTTCCGTACGAGGTGGTATTCCCGGAAGCATTATAGATGGGTTCTGTTGAAGGAGGTGGAGGAGCGGTTGACCAATTCATCCATGCATTCTGCGAGTTGGTTATATATGCCGAAGACCAATTTGGGCCAGGCTGACTAGCTGCGAGGGGATAGGACATGTTTGATGAGTAATGACTCGGGTTTGAAGTCGAACCATTGGGCAGCGTGGAGTCAGTCGAGACGCCGGAGACCGGTTGGCCGAGTGGTGGATAGGAAGCAGTAGCGACAGCGACAAGCGGAGTGGGGTCGGAAGTAGAATTATATGACATTATCTTTGGAAGAGAGGATCATCCGGAAGGATATCGTCTTGAGAGTGTTTCGGCCAAGTGATATTGAGGTACAGTTAGGTTGTTGAAGTATCAAGTATGGTTGATGACAACGCTGAAGTGGATGGGACGGTGAACGGTGAAATGCGATATTGATTGATGTACAATTTGATTATGTATGACACGATCGATTGATGATCCGTGCGTGATAGATAACAATGGCCTCTGCTGATATTGTACTGTCCGTTGCGTATTATTGTTGTATTGGTATTGGACTCTGTTACTATGATCAAAGCAACAAAGCACACGATCCAAGCTTTGATCACTTCAGACCCCTCAGCCTGGATCTGCCTTTTTAGAGTGACAGTCTATCTATTCATCTGTTCTACTAATCTTGTGGACAGTCCTTTGGTATCGTCTGTCCTGGTAATTACTGTGATGGCTGCAGTCGTTCGAAGATGATTCTTGTGTATAGGTGTATATGTGTGTATGTATAGAGATGGTCGAGTCGGAAGCTTTTTTGATGGTGAAATGAGAAAGAGAGGGGGAGTGAAAGAAGGGGGGGGGGGAATTCAGGAATTTCTGTTTTTTATTCTTGTTTTTAGTGCGTTTTTAAGCAACAGGTTACCGTCATAGGTCATAAATTTGCACAAATCAAAAACGGAGAAATGGATCAAAGTGGCACCACAGCAGAGGAAATCCCCCCTCTATCCATCCCATTCGGAAAATCAGGCACTGGGCCATCACACCACTGTGGGCATATTTAGCCCGATTGCACGATCGTACCAAAGATATTCACCCTACTCACTCTTGATTCTTTTGTAGTCGTCCTGCATCGCAGATATTCGGAGGGTACCTCCAACCGCCTCTCACATATCAGCTGCGAATGTCTCTCAAGATGACGTCGAGGTCAGAAATGAGGATGAGCGAGAGGAAGAAGTCACTCGGCGCCCGGGATGATCCATGACCACATGCAATCCCGTCTCGGCGTTTCCGCCGGTGAGTCAATTAAGGAACCGGGGCATTTCTCACCCGTCACCAGTGACATCAAAAACAGAAACAAGCCGTGGCCGACGGAAGACCTGTTCAACATACTCAATGTGTGAGAATGTCATATCGATACTACTATACATGGGTGAATCATCTATTAATGTGTCAATGCAAATGAATGCTACGGTGGTTTACCACCTGTGAACACGTATTTGTTATCACTATCAATCACTCTAAGGTTCATTATTGGCCATCCACCAACCATCAAATATCCTTGATTTGTCAACGTATCCTTGTTCTTCTCCTCATGAAACTTCGATGATGACAAGAAATTCTTTGCTTCTTCTGATCCATTCGCCGGTGTTGATCCATCATTATGTCCATCGATGTTCAGAATCTCAATTCCGATGACGTTCTGTTCGGTCTCTACTAATCTTCGCAGGACTTCACCTATGACCCATTCGGTATATACCATACCTACATCTTTGATATATTGATATTTCGGATGAGATTCTTCATACTCCGCTGAAGGTCTTATCAAACCATCTTCAAATCCTCGTTCGCGTTCATACTCCCTTTCAGGTGGGACAGCCTCGCCCTCTTCCAAAGGTGCATAGCCAATCACTAATACCCCTATCGCACCGAGGTCTTTCGCGACTTCCAACTTCTCAAAGAACGTACATCCCCCTCGGGACACCATCAAGACGAAAGGTTCGGAAGCATCTGAGTTGATGCCAAGAGACTCTAAGGAGATCTTTGAACATCCTTGATATAGTTGATCATCGATCTTGGGTGGAATAACTAGTCGTGCCGGCTGATTACCGATCCTCCACGCTGGTTCAGTGGACGTCGAATCGGTTCCGGTGGCGGGCACAAAATCGATCCCGAATGTAGCCGTTGCGCCTATGGCATGTAACAGTATCTGACCTTCCGTTGCCGAGCCAGGCATGCTGATGAAAGCGGTAGAAGGTGGATACGATATGAAACGTAGAGTTAATTCCGGAGGACTTTCGGAGTTGATTGACGGGGATGAGGGGATGGGAAGATGGCCACGCATCGCTGGATCTTGCACAATCACGTTCTGACCCTGTCGTATACGGTGTGGACCAACTGAGGAAAAGGGTCATCAGATCTCATGCTCGATACTCGCGTGAATCGCTATCACACTCACTATTCACGACGTCATATCCTTTACCGTCAAACCTCCATCTTACACCCAATCTCAGACCTTCAATATCGCTAATGAGGTAATCACCAGTAGCAGAATCTTGTTCCACTTTGCTTGGCCCGGGAGATGGATCTTCGGGCGGTACGGCAGAGGGATCGGTGACATTGAGAGGGGACAACACGATTTCGAAAGCCTAAAGAACAATTAGCTTCGACATCGACGCCGTGCATTATCAGGTTAGATGATGCTCACGAATTTCGATTCGACTGGTATCTTACATATACCTCCATCATACCATATTCTCCTTCCATCTTCGATCTCCACCCCCGTACCACTCAAGCCATATATCAATGATCGAGCATAATCGTAATCTTCTCTACCTTCTATACCTAGAGCGATTCCTTTTGTGTACGAACCTCCGACACTAAAAGGTTGATAGACTGGACAAGTGGGATTTTCACCTTTACGCATAGCCCGTCGAGGATTGGAAGGTGATCGCAAGAGATTTTTGAGTATTCGGAGAGGATGACCCTCAGTGGTAAAGACTGTATTGGAATTTGGGAAAGGTTCATCGGCGAAAAGGAGATAGAGGTACTACGAGATTTTCTCATTGGCTGAAGTCCGATGCGAAATGAAAGAAAGGAAACTCACTTTGAGTGACTCAGATAACATGAAGCTCTCCATCCTATCTTCCTGCTCGCCAGTCATAACGTTCTTGAGCGTTGCGAAACCACATCTAGTCTTCGTCCGTGTCTTCAGATCCTGTAAAATCTTCTCGCCCACTCTTAGATAGAAAGGGTCTTTCGTGGCCTAAAAGAAGGGAAATAAGCTTTCTACACATCTCCAGGAGGAAGGCGATGGGGCATCACCGGTCGAAGAAGCCAAGACATACCTGATAAAGGTAGTAAGTCGATTCTATGAATTCGGGTCTACCTGGATATCCTGTCCATTCGATCTTCCTTTCTTGCCATAACCACGATTCCGGCATAGCATTATGTTTTCTCCACAGATTCCAAAAGACAAGATGAGATTTAATTGCCGATTCGATATCTCCAGCTAGGACTTGCATGGCAGGCAAGAACGCTGACAAGGAATCGATGGTAGATGGACTGGCAGGTTGAAGAAGTCGAGTCTGAATAGTTCGATACTAATGTAAATCTTAGGCTATGAGCTGCTACCTAAGAAAAGGGAAAAAGATTTTGGCAACTCACGATGAATCCATCACTTGTCCGTATGTATGTCTGAACAGCGGCGTAGGAATCGTAGAATATATCGGTATACGTATCCTCATCTACATTCTCACCGTATTACATTAGTATAATGAGCTCTGGAAATTGAAGTCTTGGCAGAAATGGTTACTCACCGAGCATTATCCCAGCTTTGAGACCATACTCGAAAAAACTGTCCATCCCAGCTCCTACACCGCTCATACCAGGGGCCAACCAATGTCCATGTGTTCCAATCGTATTACTCAGCAGGTTCTGCGTAGATCTCCGATTCCACAAAGCAAGATATGCTTTATGTGCGAGAGATTCGAATCGATCATCGCCCGTTAGACGGGATAACAATGCAAATTCAAGGAGCAAACTCCCTGCTCCTGCGGTACCTTGCCATAACCCTTCAGCCCCAGCTCAAATCACATCGATGAGGTTTACACAACTCACACGTTTCGATACTTTCACCTTTTAACAGACCATATCGTAAGTTCACCCTGGCATACGGTATACCGGTGACAGGTTGGAAAGCGGGTAATAACCTTTTACCCAGATCGTATGCTAATTCCAATATCCTCCCTTTGTACTGCTTCACATCTACCGTACCCTTCTTCGTCCAGCTCAAGAAAGAAGACGGGTTCTCATCGTTCAGTCCTAATGCTACATATTGCTGAGCAGGATCATCCGGTAGATCATCTAGAGTTTGATAGGTTGACAACAATGCTCCCAAAGCCCTGATGGTCATTTCAAATACCTGTACTTTTACATCTTGATCGAATGATACCTTTTCCGCTACTAGCTGGACAGCTTTGGGGAATGCGGTAGGATGGATCACGGGAAGTGCAGATAGAACATCTAGGAGTGTCATTGAGACGTTGGCGTGGATATCGTTGATTCCGATGTTGTTGGGATCGGGGTCACGATGTAATGGCCCACAGGAAAGCGGCCGCAGTTCATCCTGGTGATATTGCATAGATCAATAAATGAGATAGACATTGCAAAAAGGTCTTTCAACTGCACTTACAGCGGGATAAGCATATTTCATATATCCTTCATAACCGTGCTTGAAAAGCTACATCAAATGTTAGCTGAAGTGCAGCCGTAAGCTTTGTACATGGGCAAGCTAACATACCGAAGCAGTTTCATCTCTCAATTTTTCCCTCTTCGAGTTTGTCATACACCATATCACAGGTAAGTGAAGTAAGACGATAATCCATATCGAATGAATTCGTAGCATGTGCAAGAAAGCGATTATGGGGGAAGGAAACGATGGTGTATCGAATCCTCCTCAGCCCCTATTTGCTTCTCTGAATGTAACTTCCGCTGTTATTTAGCCTGTCGCAGTGAGATCAGGTAGTGTCTATGGATAGTGCATGATTCGAAGCGGACATTAGGATTTGTAAAATCATGAACGAGGTTGGTACGTGCATGATATCACTGTAGTGATCGATTCCTTTGTTCATCTTCCACGTCATCATTTCACCGGAGCGGCCATTGGGTATAAGGTAATGCATCAGGTATACGATATCTATCATAATAAGATCTACAGAGCTACATATTTATGACTAAACGTACAAGTCCTACGCTAGCGGCTGTCAAATCTTTATGTAATACGGCTACATAGGGCTGGGTATAGGGAAGTAGTCAAGATATGGGGAAAGTGGGGTCAAAAGGACTCGGAATTCCTTAAGCTGCGGAGCTGGAGGCAACTTGGGTTGATTCGACAGTCGCAATGGGAATTGCAGTGGATGCAGTCTCATTGGCTGACTCAGAGTCACTGACGGCTTCTGAGGAAGAGACTGGGACACTGGTGACTTCAGCGCTTGTGGCTGATTCTGAGGCAGTGGTAGCTTCGCTGGCGCTAACAGCTGACGCGAAAGTTGAGGGGACTGCCGATTCGGACGTAGGTGTAGCCTCAGAGCCAGCTGATGTAGTAAGATCAGTCTGTACAGCAGCGAGACTAGTTCCAGAGGCCGAAGCCAAAGCCGGAGCAGAAGAGGATCCCGCTATAGCCGTGTAATTGGCATCGGGAGGTGCGATCGCTACCAAGTCTTGGTTATCCTTGTTGATAGTGAAGAACACTTAAGAGGTCAGGTCATATCATCAGCAAAAGTTGATAGGCAGTACAGGGGTGGGGGAGAGACGATGAACGACCCACTTTGATCAGTGTTCTCATCGGTGCAATCGAACAAGATAATACCCTTATCTTCGTCAGGTCCAGAACCGTCCGTATCTTTATCTTCTGTCAAGCACAGACCTTGACCTGCAATGGCGATCCTAGCATCATTGGTCACATACCAAGCTTGAAGGGGTTCCCAGTTTTGAGATTCTTTGAGCTACATCACAACGCAGCAAGAAAATCGTGATCGTCAGAACGACCTTTCACTGAGTGTCACCTGGGAAGTGAATTATACTTACAACCAGAGAAGAGTTGGCAGAAGCGTTAACACCTCCAGCATCCAAAGCGAAATTCGTCCCGCTCAATACCAGTGCACCTTCACCTGGTACAACATCCCATGCTCTAGCACTCTTCGATGGGTCTGCGGGGTCGACACAAGGATACAGATCTACCGGTGCTCCCGCCTTGAGTTCCTCTCGAGGATCGGGAGAAAGACACTTGGTATCTCTATACGCCTGAATCTGGACGTTGTGAACAGTCTCGTGGCTGTAGATATCGATAGTTGATTGAGCGGGATCGGGAGCGGTTGACGTGGCGGAAGTACCATCTTCAGATCCAGTGGAAGTATCGACGGCTACCACTGAGGATGGTGATGACGATGATGGCTCGGAGCTTGAAGCACTTTCGGTCAAAGTCTCAGCAGCTATTGAGCTAGGGTATCCTGAAGCTACCGTCGAAGCTACTGTGCTCTCCGTTGAGCTTGTCACTGATTCCTCGCCGGAAGGTAGGGGTTTAGCGAGAACCGAGGCGGATAACGCCAAGAAAGGTAATAAAGCTGCCAAGTACAACATTTTGATGGTGTCTATGCTTAGCGGAGATTTAGAATAGGATATTAGTTGGAACTCTGAAGAAGGATACGTTGATAATTCGTGGTTATAACTGAAGATACTGTATCTATAAAGATCAGAGATATAATTTGTATGGCCTTCCCGGACTAAAAGATTGTATCTATCAAATGAACGAATGAATGAATGATTAACGTCTAATCAATTCGATATCGTGGGACGATCCGTTTTTATAGCACTGATCCATCGAGCAGTCCAGATGAGGCGGAGTGGATGAAAAGGAATAATAAAAGGACAATGTGATGTCATCCTTTCATCATCTGAACCTTTTAATGGATGGTCCCAGGAGGGGTTGATCCAATGATTAACCCTCCCTCCTTAGGGAGCAGGGGTAAACCCAATATCAGTAATCAATGTGACTGAGGTGTTTTAATATCTCTTCTTTCACGTTGAGAATATCAAAAGATCGGTATGATATGAATGATAATCGATCATGATTAGAAAGATCGATACCACACGAAAGGTCGGTGAGGAATGATACATGTTTGTCATATCCAGACATTCGGGTTCGTACAGTGGTCTGTAAGGAGCTAATGATAGTTGATGAGATGAACTGAGAGGGGCAAAACAAAAAGGCAGTGATGATGTATATATGACGGTTATGGAGACTTCAATTCAGCTCACATGGGGTGTCGGACCTAGGTCGGATTCGACTTTGATAAGGTTTATGTTTCTTTAAAAAATCCAGAGACTATCCTTTGTTCTTCCTAAACATGGAGTGCAGAGCCCCTATGATGGTCGATCACCCTCGAAGGTCATCAGCTATCAATGCTAGATAAGATGCGTGATGCAAGTTATCGTTGCGACTATCGACTTAGCCTCAATACGATTTACGTTAGTACTTGCATATTACGTTACTCGGCGAATTAAGCATGATTGTCTCATTTGATGGTCCATGACCATGCGTGGTGGATAGTCTCATTGGCCGACTCAGTCAGTGTTCTGAAGAACAAACAAGGATCTTATATGTCTTACCAAGGTGATAAAGGCAAGGCATAGAGGTGCTCGTTGCAAAGGAGCACCCGTATTGTTCCATCATTGACCGATCGATACTCTTTAGTTGATGCCAATTGAACAACCAGAATCTCAACCATGCAAAGTGACCTGGCCCTCTCTGATGACGTTCGAGAATAGAACAATCCCGGATAAAGAGTTGACTATGTGTGTAACACCAGTGCAAAGCTTAATTAACATCCATGCGTTCCATCCGGATATGTTATAGAGCATTATAGAAATATCTATTGTCTCATGGTTTTCTTGGGGTCGGCGGAAACACCGGACTATTAGACAAGAGTAAAGATATTTGTCAGTCAGCTTCCAATCAATCACACATGAGTATTATCTCGGCCACTCACGATAGGGTTCATGTTTTGGCTTCTCATGTATTCTGTCATCTTGTCTTGGTATTCAGGGGTCATAGTAGCGGGAGGAGGAGGGGCTGTAGAAGGGTGAAAAACGTAGATGTTAGCGCTCGAGCCATACCAAAAGCCTGACCGATCCGACCAGCGAAGAGTCCAAGCCTGAAGGAGAAGTAGTAGGTTGCTCACCTTGGCTTCGAGCGAATAAGAAGACACCGTAAGCGGCACCGACGGCAGCAAGTGTACCGGCAAAGACCTTGATACCGTGGCCTTTCTCGCTGATGGGTGTTCGGGGACCGTGAGGACCGAAAGCGACGAAGTAGGCTGTAAGTCGAAGAGGATCAGGAGAGACGATCAGGAGATATGACCGGAGTTGATAGTATGGACAAGGTGATGAGTTGAATGAGGGGACGAAGTGGAAGAGAGAGCAGCGAAGCGAAATTGATAGTCAGCACAAGCTCTGCCTGATTGTTCAGACAGATTGAGATCGAGGAGGCCGACCAATCGATAGCGTGGGAAAGATAAGTGGAGTCCAGGGAAGTGCAAGCAACCCTGCGTCGCTTCATCTTTTCATCAAGCATGCCAAAGTCTCAGATCTATGCACGTCCTACACCTTCTCTTGCTCCTCCGGTATCTTCATGCATCTATATCCACTTTCTCTTGGAAAACAATGTTGGTGTTGATCTGGAGGAAGGATGATCCTGCGCGATGTCATGACATGATCCGGAAGGAGCCGGATATGATTTTGTCCAATGACAATTTGATGATATACGCGTTTTTCCCATTTGACAATTGCGAAAGATGGATGGGGAAGAACTTACCAGCTTTCTTCTCATCGAGGGTCAACTCCTTCCAGTCCTTCTTTTGGATCTGCTCGAGTTGTTGATAGATCTCATATTGATTCTCCGCGCTCAAACCTTTCCATGAAGCCTCGATGTTACCTAAAGAACCACCGCTAAGGTTTGAAGAGGTCGATTGAACGGAGATGGTAGATGCGAATCTCTTGGAGAGAGGAGCGACAACGGAACGAGCTCGGAGGATGGACATGTTGGATGGGCACAGAAGCTGAGTGGGGAGTGAAAAATGGTTTCTTTTTGTACAACAAGACAAGATAAGACTGTCAAACAGGATTTTTTCAGAATTAACGATAATTCTGTTAGCACCCATGAGTCAGAGGGAGAGTAAGGGAGGATGGATGTTTTTGCCCTTTGCCCTATGAGGTGGAGTGTATAGTAGAGGGTACAAATGCCTCATCCAGAATACGTGGGACGCTAACAACGGCGTTTCGTAAAACTCCGACTCGTAGGCACATATATAACATTCCTTGATTGGTTCCCGAATCCTTCCGAATGGGTGTTATGCTCTACATAACCTTGGTTCGTGTTGAGCAATCAGAATGCTTGCTTTCATCACCAGATGGATGTCACTGGAGATGTGATGTTGATAGCATTGGCATTGCTTCTTAAACTGCTGCTGGATACCGGCTCGGATGGCTGCGGTGCAAAGCATATTGACTAGTTGCAACACATACCGTCATCCTGCTTCACTGAACTAGCTATCTTACTCTTTCTACAGTCTGTAGAGACATGACATGCAGCGTACAGCTACTCACAAACCGTAGCCTACTACCGCAATTGTCATTCATGTGTACATTTTGAGACTGGTACTTTCAATACTAAAGATCTGATATTCCGTCGATCTTTCAGCAGGCCTTACTTGCCCCCTGTTCAACATGAACAACGTAGAAGCGGTGAAAGCCGATTGTGGTTAACCTGTCTGGTAGGCTTACGTATTAAGGCGTCGGTCTTAAGAATCGGTCTTAAGATGCGCGCCACTAATTCTGCTTTCTTATTTCGCTTCTCCTGGCTGACCAAATAACGCCGTAAATCTCCGTTCTCATCGATTGTAAGATTCAAGCTTCGGTCAGTCTCGACAGTGTCAGTGTGAGTGTCAGTTCGAGGTTTGGCCTTTATCGATTTGTGCAAGTTGGTCAAGTGAAGACTCTTGATACTATCCATCAAGGCCTTTTAAGCTATCACCAAAACTACACAAGTCGACCCTTCCGACTCGGTACTTCTTCTTCTCCAGCAACGAAATCGATTCAGAAGGATTTTGACTTAGACAAAAAGGAAAGAATAGGCAGTACAAAATGGCCCTTCAAACTCTTCCAAACGATGTTGCTAAAGTAGCTTCAGAGGGATCTGTTAAGCTTTTCGGAAAGTGGGATTCCGAGGGGTGAGTGACAGTGTTCTTGATTCATAAGGAGGACAGAGGAGTGGATAATAGGGCATTGAATGTGATGGAGAGGAAGCGAACGATGTGTTGTGGATAGTATGTCAAGGCAATGGCGGAACGAGAATCAACGAGGAACAAGCTATATCGATGGATGGAAGGATACAAAGAGAGTAATATGCTGATACCGTTTATCTGATGTAGTGTTGAGGTTAAAGATATCTCTCTTACCGACTACATCAACGTCAACCACGCTGTTTACGTTCGTGAGTATCTTTGGTACTCTTTATCCCATATAAGCATCACTCAGTTATGGCATGTTGATGCTGATCATATATTCGTCAAATTACAGCCCACACCGCCGGTCGATATGCCAAGAAGCAATTCGCCAAGGGACGAATGCCCATCGTTGAGAGACTTGTTAACGCGTGAGTTGGGCTTCAGGAAGGTTATCACGATATTGGATAGCAATGTTTATTGACGTGACTATCTATCACATAGTCTCATGATGAACGGTAGAAACAACGGTAAAAAAATCATGGCTGTTCGAATTGTTCAACACGCCTTTGAGATCATCCACCTCGTTACTGAACAAAACCCTATCCAAGTCTTAGGTGGGTAGTTGGACTTTCATACATCCTCCCTCTGCGTCTGCTGGATCAGTATAATTGATACTTAATTTTCGTCACATAGTCGATGCTATCGTCAACACTGGTCCTCGAGAAGACTCCACCCGAATCGGATCTCAAGGTACCGTCCGAAGACAAGCCGTCGATGTATCACCTTTGAGAAGGGTTAACCAAGCCGTCTCTTTGTTGACCGTCGGTACCAGAGAATCAGCTTTCAAAAACTCTAAATCCGTTTCCGAATGTCTCGCCGACGAACTCGTCAACGCCGCCAAGGGTTCTTCAAACTCTTACGCCATCAAGAAGAAGGATGAACTTGAACGAGTAGCCAAATCTAACCGATAATTTCTTTTCGATTTCATTTGGTCATTCGTTGGTTGGATGGGTTTGATAGATTGGTTTTAGGTTATTATCGTTGGACTATCATAGGATCAAGGGATGGAATGGAGAAATGATAGTTTCGATGATAATGATCTATAATCATGGAGCAGGATTAGGTATCATAGCCTAGGATGTGGATGTGATGAAGGCTTGCTTTGCATTTTCAATTATCTATCTGGGACATGGTCCGTTTTTTCCACCTCGAGGATGACACACGACTGATTCAAACGCGCATTGGAGATGAATCATAACTGACTGATCGCTGCTCCTATACTATGATCACATGCTTTGTCACAGCCTACACGTCCATCAACCTATTCAGATACAACATATACAAATTATTAATTGCTAGTATACAACGGTTCAACTTCATCATCCAAATGCCTACTTGTTCTCATCAGATTGAGCTGTAGCAGCCAACTTGGCTTCCTTTTTAGCTTTCGCATTCTGTTTTATTTTTTCAAACTTCACAATCATAAGTTACTTTCGCCCACCAAACCGAGGAGGAGAGGGGAGCTTACTCGTTCTTTATATCTACCTATCTGTTCTTTCTGCTTTTCATTCTCACCTTTCAACATTCGTACTTCATCTTCCAGTTCTTTTATTCGTTTCTTAGCTAATCATATCAACGAACCACAAGTCAGCTTACTAGTGGGACCAAAACTTCCGCGTGAGCTTACAAGTCATGTCATCCTTCGCTGTCCCACCTACACCTCCAGTTGAACCTACCATCCCTAATCCAGGCAATCTGGTGATACTCGAATTGGATAACAATTGTGATTGCCCGACCACAGATTTAACTCTACCAGCTTCTTTCTTCAAATTTTCCATGATTACTTTCAATCCCTTTTCCCTCTCCTCCAATTGCTTCTTCAACGTTTTGTTGGTATTATCCACCGATTCTGCGTGGAGTGCTAAGGCGTCTAGAGAAGTTTTCAAGGATGCATTTTCAAGTAAGAGCTCTTCGGCAGTTTTGGTAGGTGCACTATACCAGTGTCAAGTAAAGCGTCAGCCAGATATCGCTCATGATCATCGTGTAGCTGAAATAGACGAAGTGAGTACAAGCAGGAGAACCCACCTGTTCGTCGAGCTGCCGGTTCGTTCCACAAAGTCTTCTTCCTCTTCTTCATCTGTAGATTCGAGATTTATCGTCTCGTCTCTGCGATTCTTCACAACATAGAAGCTTTCCTCCGTCTCTTTCTGCTTCCCTTTCCTTGTTATCGTCTTTTCACGGCTCAACTTATCATCTTTCTTCCCCGCTGATCTGGCATCAGTTGCGGTAGGTGCAGGAGCATCGACAGGAGCGGTGGCAAACATGACCGGACCACTAACTTCCTCTAACATGTTTTCGAGCATACCCCAAAACCGCGAGAATGGGTCGAGCGTCTCGGGAGGTGAACCGAAGTGGATGAAAGACTCCTCAGTCGAAGAAGAGGTGGACGAAGAGGAATATAATGGCGAGAGGGAGGGTTCACCGGTCGGTGCAGATGGGTTGGGGGTTGGACGTAGAGAGAAAGGTGGTATCGATCGACGATTTACTGTCATAGCATGTTTATGATTAGTTTGACTAATCCAAATTATGGCCAGCAGGGACTGTAAAACTCACCTATTCCTGTTGGTGGTATACCGGATAATCCAAACCCGCTTGGTACACCGGCTGCTGTTGCTGTCGCAGCCGAAGAAGCAGCACTTTCGCTGACCAACCTCCTCTGAGCAGGTCTAGTCGCACCTTCCATACTGGGTCGAGAGAGTGGTACGCCGGATGTAGATGTTTGATCCTTTTGAGCGTTCGACATTCGTCTCTCCACATCTTTCAGCAATTTACGATGCTGTATGACGAGCATCTTCAAGGTATTCACTTCATCGCTTCCTCGGGTTTCGGCTTCCTGCCGAGCTTTTTCAAAAAGCTCTACAGCTTCGCGATATGAAGCCAATGCTTGATTGAGTGTCGCAAGGGGTACGAGCGATGGTCGGACCAGGGTGGATGCCTGTAGTGACAGGGCGTGAGCTCGCTGGAGAGGGTTGGAAGGGGTAGAGGAAGAGGAAGGGGAATCGCTGGACATGGTGAAATGAAAAGGGAAGGGAGATAGCCTGTGTTCCTGCTAGGGGGTCATCAGTCGAGGCTGTTGAGGGTCACTTGATGGCTAGTCATGTCAGACAGGTCCTTGTATTATGCTAGTATCGAGATGAGTGAAGAAGGAATGAAAGAGGAAGGAAAGAGGTCAAGAGATAAGTTGTGATGTTACGAGTACTCGTATTCGGCAAATATGGTTTCCCGGAATGTTCATGCCGTAATTGTAATTACATAACACTTAACCATATAACCATAAAATCGAAATGATAATCGACGCTCGGACCTCTTGTTGCTTATTGTCGTGATCTGTGCTTTCTCACTCGCTCATCAGTGTCCACCCTCAACAACACACTCACCCAACCTGCTTCTGATAGATCACTCGTATCTTGAATCACACTCCTTTCGATCTTCACCTCACCATCTCAAGATCTGATCACCTAGAGTATAGATCAGATGGATTCATCACTCGCTCTACCGCCCAACTTGGTCCGTATAATCTCACCATCCACATCCCACGCTCTGTCCTTCCTATTCACATCCTCATACGTCGGATCACTTTACATATCCCAAAAGCTCATTCCTACTTCCTATACACCTAAATCATCTCGTCCTACCACTCCCAAAGAAGACGATGATGGTTCACCTGCTATACCTCCCATATCATCCGATATCGATGAGCTGCAATTCAAGCATGATACTGGACCGAGACCCGGATCGAGGGATCATCCTGAAACAATCAAGAAGCGTATGATCGCCGTGACCATCTCCACTGCTCTATCACTATCGGGTGTATATCTCACCATCAAAAATCTCTCTACTTCTAATAATACAGCAGGTCTGGGTCAGAGTCTTACCTTGTTAGGATTGAGGTTACCCACTTTGAAAGATGGACCGGTAGGCAACATATTACCTTGGACATTGGCACCAATTCTCATGACTGGACCTTTGGTCTCACTGTATCTCGATGGTGATTTACCGGTAGTAGGTGGAAGACACTATGGAGAGGGATTGATACAGCGGTTGAAAAGGGGTTGGAAAGGATTTGGATTGATCGAATTGAGGAATTATGGTGTGGTGAGCTAGTTTTCTTTCCACAGAACATAGTAGCGGAGAAGCTCATCAAGCGCTATACAATGTTGGTATATCTGACAGGCTCCAATAACGGAAGAATTAGTATTTCGATCTACCATCCTCTCTGTCTCGATATTAGGTGGATTATCATTTAAGTCATTGGTATTTGGTACACCTTTATGGTTCGGAATAGGTTAGTGATGAGGAAGGCATGCCTTTTCAAGTTCTTCGATAATCCCAGCCATAGGAACAAAGCTGAAATTATCGTCCCTTATCTTGTGTTAGCTCACGCACATCATGCTCTCGAGACATATCGGAAAAACGGTTCTACCAGAGATGCAGCCATTCATGCCATTCTGAGTTGCTGTGAGCTGTCACAACACGACCGATAGAATGAAAGCTGACTCTTGAGTGTAGTATTCCAATTGGGTTATACAACATTATTTGGATGGTTCGCCTCATACCTTTTCCTCAGGACTGGTAAGTCGCCGACCGTGAAACCCCTCAAAGCACATCAGCTCTGACGATAAATGGCTATACAGGCTCAGTGATCCCACCATTGGTCTCACATATATTCTGTAACAGTGTTGGTATTTATCTCCCTTCAACAGCTATTGCAAGACATCCCAAGAAGAGATTCTGTGAGTCCGCTTTAACATTCTTTCAACTCTTGAGTCCATTTTGGATTTATCACCGTAGATAGGACGATAACTGATATCGGACCTTGCGCAGTGATTTGGACTAGTTATCTAGCTGGTATCGCTGGGTTCGTATGGGGTTTGAGAAGATTATGAAGGGTATATATATCCAGATATCAGATCGTCGGTGAGGGAAGCAGGTAAGTGAGTAGTGATTTTAGCTGGATTGATATCGTTATCGAACGCCGAGAAAGATAGCTGATCAAAGATTGGAATTCGTTGTTTACAGTGTGATTGTCCTCATAGATAGTACTTTGGGACTATCTCGTTCCCGCCAAATATCGGTAAATTCGAAAGAGAGAGTGATCAGAGTAACATAGAGCAGGATAGGGATAGAGTGATACCAGTTTATTGAATGAAGGTTAATACCAGATATTGTCTATACCGTGAAATTATGTTTATACCAAACATGTCAGTGTAAATATCCATGTGATGAAACGATAACTCTGTGATTATTCAGGGATCTTCCTCAGCAAGTTAAGCACGGCCACTGTAACTCTACTTCAGACTACAAGAGCAAGACATTCTCTGGGTCTAGCAATCTGGCTCTGTCAATTTATGATCTGCTCCGTTTCAATCGTTTTTCGAGACTTGTAAAAACGGATCTGTACCTTGATTGCAGTGCAGGTTGTATGATCCATGCTCAATCATGTCATCGTACAAAAAGTGAAGTAACCACCTAAGAAAACCTCCAACCTCTAATCCACCGATCCACTCTTCCAACGTCAAACTTATACGACGGTACCGGCGTTGGATGCGATACGGGGCCACAAGTCGGCCTATACATTTTGAAGATATAACACGATCAGTAAAACATCAATCAAGCAAGATAGTCGCAAGTGGTTCAAGGCCAGGCAGCAAAGACAGCAAAGACACTCACACATTCCTTGGCTACAGGACCGTTGATGGCACTTCCCTTCATTTCACCTTTAGCGTTAACGATGACACCGGCGTTATCCTCGAAGTAAAGGAAGATACCATCCCTTCTTCTCCATGGCTTTCGTTGTCGGCAGATAACGGCGGGCATGACTGTGTTGGGTATATGACAATTGTCAATCAGCTTTCATTTCAAGCTTACCCATCGTTCAACGATTGGAGGATCCGACTAACCCTTCTTTCTGAGTTCAGGCTTTCCCTTCTTAACTGAAGCCATAACCATATCACCAGCAGCGGCAGCAGGAAGTCTGTTAAGTCTGGCACCGAAACCGACAACTGAGATAACGTAGAGGTCTAAACAACGGAAGAAAACACGTATATCAACATGATGTCTCTCTGGTTATCCAGAAGGGAATATAAGACGACTCACTCTTGGCACCTGAGTTATCGGCACAGTTCATAACGGCTCCGACAGGAAGACCGAGAGACATTCTGAATTTTGTACCGGCAGCGGCGGCTATAAAAGGAAAGCAACGTTATATATCAGTCTTCTCTTCTGGGTAGCGGACCATGTTCCACGTAAACTTGAGATGACTCAGATGGGGACATGACAGGATAGGACGATATGGTATATGCTATAATAATCTAACAATCTAATTCGCTTCAATCATCTTGTTGGACGTGTGTCGAACTATGTTGAAATGTTGAGATATGTCCACTTCCCTTCTTCCCATCTTCGCGAACATTCTACGAACGATACTGTCTCCATTTTCGTCGTGGATCATCCTCTTCTTCTTACTATAATCCATCCGTTTTGCCCTGACGATGTTTATCATGTTGAATTGTCGTTCATTAAACTTGACCATTGACCGTTTGACATTCATTCTAATCCACCGATATACCAATATACCATATCGTCCTTGATCCTTTCATTCCATCTGATTCATTCCATCCTAGACCCAGTCGGAACAAGCTACTCACATTTGGCGGACATCTTGACTTGTCTTTTATGATTTGAAGGATGAAGAAGGGTAGAAGGTGTACTGGATGATAACAATTAAAGGTTTTTCGACAGCAACAAGCAACAAGCAGCAAGCAAGCAAGCAAGCATCAACCGCACGATACTAGCAATTGGAGATTTTTGGTGAGAGATTGAGAACGGAGTTTCGCGGGATTTTAAACAAGGGAGATATCTCGGATATCAGTGGCGAAGGAAACCCTCTACATAAAGGGATGGCATGAATAAGGGGTGTTTCCAGCCTGTAATACGTAATATACGCGTCAATGGGTTTTGCGGATGAGTCAATGTTGAGACTGGGATCAAGGAAGGACGTCGCGATCGAGAGAGAGTTTACTCGTAGTTGGGAAAAAAAAGGATGAGATGAAAGAATGATATCAGCTTGATATCCATATCATCATCATCTTCAACAAAGTTACCTACCATAGGTATCATACAGGCTGTTAGAAAGTCACTTGCCAACTCGCTTCTTGCTTGCTCACATTACTATATATCATATACATATCACATATGCCACCTACAACTTCAGTCTCATCAGCGTCTTCCGAAAATATACCCTCACTGTCTCATACCGCCACCACATCCGTCACCAACTCCATGCCTGTATCACCTCGGACTGCCTCACCGGGCTTGACGGACCAAGTGAAGATTGCCAATGGCGATGGCGATGTGAAGCCCGAAGTGGACGGAGACCAGATAAATGCGGAAGAGCTCGTTCAGGAGATCCAGGAGGAGGGTGAAAGTGATCCTCAGGTGAGTTGAAAGGATGTTCCGTTTTACGATTCTGTCAACAATATCTATCTATATCCTTTGTCGATCTCTTACTAGAGAGGACGGAGGATGCGGAGACTCTCACGCTTGAGTCAGGAGTAGCTTTGTGCACCCAACCATATACACACACAATTGTGTAATGATATATGATCCGGGTCGTTTGTTTGTTTGGTTCGGTCGGTCGAAAATGGAAATTATCCTGTACTTCGTATCCCGTCAGCTCAAGTCTGGAAGCTGACCATATATACACCTTCCTTTGTGTTTCTCTCCTTCACATTCTTTGTTCTCCGCGACTTTCAATCCATATACTTGCGTATATATACCCTCCTATCAACCATTCGCTAACTTTCACTCAATCGATACGATTCACAACTACATAAAAATTACGGACACCTACAATGTACCCTTCACCACCTGATTCCAACACGAACTTACCCTCAATCGATGTCAAACCTCACGATGAACGGTATCAGGCGGCGGCTCGAGCGGCAAGATTATCCTTCTTGTTGGACAAATCCACTATTTACGCCAAGATCATTGGAGAACGTATGGAGCGTCAGCAGATCGAGAAGAAGAAGGCTGAGCAGAGAGCTGAAGTGAGGAAAGCGAACAAGGAGAAGAAGGCTGATGAACCTCAGACTGCTGGGAGGGGAGGGATGAGGGACAAGAAGCCTAAAGTCGAGGAGAATGAACAGCAACAGGAGAAAGAAGCTGCTGGTAATAAACGAAAGAGGAGGAGTGAAGGTGGACGTGGGGAAAAGAGAGTGAAAATCGAGGAAGAAGAAGAAGCGGACACTACAAAGGTGAGCCTTTCGGATCTGGTTGTCAGGCATCGTCAGCTCACAATCATTCCGGTTAGGAGGTCAAGGTCGAGGAAGAAACAGCTGTAAAGGAGGAGCAGCCCAATGGCGAAGCCGATGCTGAAGTAGCTGAAGATGATGGGGTGCAATACTCATTCAAACAACCCGAGCTGGTTACCGGTGCTAAACTTCGAGATTATCAACTAGCAGGAGTACAGTGGATGATCTCGCTGTATGAGAATGGATTAAATGGTATCTTAGCTGATGAGATGGGTCTTGGTAAAGTTAGTTAGCTGCAGTCAAAATTGTTGTCCAGTTCGTAGCTGACACATCGTTGCATTCTTTACAGACCCTACAAACCATCTCATTCTTGGCTCATTTACGATCAAAGGGTACATGGGGTCCTTTCCTCATCGTGTGTCCCTTATCGGTATTGAACAATTGGTGTTCCGAGTTCGAGAAATTTACTCCATCCGTACCCGTAAGCTCTCATACGGTTGATTCTGTGCACAAGAATAATCAAGCTTACAATGTTCGCCCCTTTCTAGGTACTCATGTATCACGGTACGCCTGAATACCGAGCTGAACTTCGAAAAACCCGTCTACAACCACCATCAGCAGCTGGGGTGGGAGGATTGAAGTCAGGTAAAAGAGGACGAAAGTCCACTGGATCAGCTCTCAAACCAGGTCAGAATGATACCTATTCTTTCCCCATCGTCATCACCACTTTTGAAATCTGCATGAGAGATAAGCAGTTCCTCAGTGGACTTTTATGGAAGTTTATCGTGGTAGATGAAGGACATAGATTGAAGAATTTGGACTGCAAGTGAGTCAGCTTTACTGAATTGAACTCGAAAACTTGCAGCGTGGCTGATATGATCATTAAGGCTCATCCGGGAGTTGAAATCCTATACCAGTGCCAATAGGATGATTCTGACTGGTACACCCTTACACGTAAGTCAGCTACAGGAAGCGCAGCAAGACGAAAGCTGAATTCCCTCATTGGGTAGAACAATCTTGCCGAATTATGGTCTTTGCTCAATTTCATTTTACCCGATATTTTCGACGATCTAGACTCTTTCCAACAGTGGTTTAACTTCGATGAGATGAACAATGGGTCCACCACCGAAGGCTTGCTTAACAAATCAACAGTTGTTGCATCTCTGCATGCTATACTCAAACCATTCTTACTTCGTCGATTGAAGGTGGATGTCGAGAAGGAATTACCGCCCAAGAAGGAATACCTACTATACGCGCCCTTGACTCAACAACAGAAGGACATATACCAAGCTATTGCTTCTGGTTCTATCAGGCAATTCTTAATCGATAAGAAGTCAGGTGGCAATGATGAAGAAAATGCTGAAGCGGAAGAACAGCCTGAACCTGAAGCGGAAGCAGTATCAGAGGCGTCCAATGGTCGAGCCTCGCGAAAGAAAGAACGAGTCAATTATAAGATCGAAGAGAACGATTCAAAGTTCATCAGAGATCTGGAGAACGGTGTGAAGGTGGATGAGCCCAGTGGAGTGAAGGAGAGGTCCGCAGCTGAAATAGGCAGAGATTGGGCCCTCCAGCAAGCTAGTGAGTAGTGATTACTCTTGCCGACCGCTCTGTCCATCTTTGAGTTGTGTGGGATTAGCTGGTCATGGATAGCTAATACCATCTGTGTGTCGCAGAGAAAAGTGTCAACAACATGCGATTACAGAATCTTGTAATGCAACTAAGGAAGATATCATCCCATCCTTTCCTGTTCGATTGGCCTATTGACTCCAAGACCAACGAATACGTTGTAGACCAAGAACTCGTGAACGCTTCCGGTAAAATGTTGCTTTTGAATCGATTACTCGGCGAATTGTTTGCAAGAGGACATAAAGTATTGTTGTTCTCTCAATTCACGACTATGCTCGATGTAATTGTAAGTCAGCTGGAGAGGGAACAGCGACCAGGCGCAGTAGCTGAACTTTTGTCCATACACAGGAAGACTGGGCCACCTTACATAAAGGATACAAGGTCTGTCGAATCGATGGTTCAACCTCTCAGGAGTCAAGAAGGGAACAGATGCATGACTTCAACAATGGTGGAGATGGACCCGATGCTTGCAAGCTATTTTTACTTTCAACCAGAGCAGGTGGATTAGGTGTCAACTTGGTAGCTGCCGACACTGTCATTTTCTTCGACAATGATTGGAGTGAGTTAGCTGCGTGGGTTATGTACTCCCAATTCAAGAGCTGATATCCTGTTTCAGATCCCCAGATGGATTTACAAGCCCAAGACCGGGCGCACCGAATTGGTCAGACTCGACCTGTCCTCGTCTTCCGTTTGGTCTCGGCTCACACTATCGAGACTAAAATTCTCGCCAAAGCTGGATCCAAGCGAAAGTTGGAAGCTTTAGTCATCTCGCAAGGTAAATTCGGTCGAGTAGTTGATGAGAATGGGCGAGTGTTGTTGGGTAAGAAATCTAAAGTGGAGAGTACAGCGGAGATGGCCAAAGCTCTGTTGGAATTGGACGGTGAGGAGATCGACGTAGTGAGCAAAGATGATAAGATCATCAGGTGAGCTATCTTGTACTCGTTTACGTCGTACATCGGTTAGCTGATGCTAAATCACAACGGTGTAGCGATGCCGATTTAGATATCTTACTTGATCGATCGCCTGCCGCCTTTGCGAGACAGAAAGGATGGTCAGCTGGCTTGGGCAAGAGTGGCGCCGATAGGAAGGCTCAAATTCAAAAAGGTGAAAAGACAGCGTTCGAAGTGTTCGAAGCTGCCAAGGACGATGCGGGGGGTTTGGATACGATGTTTGGTGGTGATGGTGAAGTCGAGGGACAGTAATACGCGTGCGTATGCTAAAGCTTAGAATACAATTAGAATAAAGATGCGTGGTAGATTGTTTCTTGCTCTCCTGTCAATCATTGTAATTTAGATAATACACTATACACTTAGTTCGTTGTATCTGTATTCATGAATTTAATGCGAATTATTGCGAATTGAAGCGAGCTTCGATGAGCCATGCATGCTGAGAATAATTCAGTCAGTAATCTTTATTCCACCAGCCATCTATGGGTGTAGCAGCCTGAATGATAAACCGGGTTACCAATATACATAGACAAGTGAAATAGAATAGAAATTTTGATTATTTCCCCCTCCTTTCCTTTACGATTTGAGCAAAATATAAACCATGGATGTTTGCACATTCCATCCGACCTCTATCGAATAGCGCAGCAGGTACACTGAGAATGATCGGCCTAGAGGGCAATAGCCATACCGGCGGCGATACTGACGAGAGCGACGAAACCTCCTACGAAGGAAGTGCCAGGCCCAGCACCTGAGTTGGGGGAAGTGGCGGAAGCAGCAGCAGAGGCGGCAGCACTGGTAGCTGAAGTAGCGACTGATGCGGCGGACGCACCGGCAGAAGAGGCAGCGCCAGCAGCGGAAGTAGCGGCAGAAGTTGCGGCGGCGGCCTAAGTCCGATCCGGTTCAGCATCATCAGTATATGGATTCATACATGATTCAGGTAGTGGAAGGAGAAATGAAATAACTCACGCTGGTAGCGGCAGCTGAAGCACCACTTGCTACGATAGTAATTCCAGAAGCGGCAGAGGTGAAACTTGCGCCTGCTCGAGTTGTAGCTCCAGTTGCTGATGAGTCACCGCCTGCAGCAGTAGGTGAGCTAGATCCAGAGAGGGCTCTACAATACACACAATACAAGTCAGTATTTGCTGTCCATTTGATTCCATTGTAAGTTCGGTTGGTTGACTTACTGAAGACCACCAGTAACGGATGAACCAGTTTGTGAACAACCTGATTTGATTTGATCTACAGCAGATTGCAATTGAGTCCATTCGGATTGAGTGACACCCTCGGTATTATCGAGTGTACATTGGAAACAACCGACGAAATCGTTGAAAGTGCTTTGTTGACATACGCTGAGACAGGTGTTCACGTCGTTGTTGAGACATGCGTTGTAGATTTGCAGGGCACTGTCACATGAACATTGGGATGGGAAAGCGTTCTCGAGTTGTCGAGTTGGGAAGAGTCTCATGTGCTCGGGGCTGATTGCGGCTATACGATCGCAGACATGCAGGATGTCAGCTATACGCTATACGAACTTAGCAGCATTGTGGAACGGACCGGCCGAAGCCGAAATCATTTACCATAAACAATGAACAATGAACGGAAAAGGAGGGGCTCGTGCAGTGAGCGGAAAGGGAGGGGATATATTGCCAAGCCAGACACTAAGAAACGTTTATGGGGCATGCAAAATTCAGATAGGAGGTGTACTGACCAGCTGAGAGAGCACCGAGGATGGGTACGAGAGCGATGAGTCCGAACATTCTGGTTGATAGTGGTTTTGACTAAGTGGTGGAAGTCGGGATATACGCAGGTACGAGTATGGTTCAGAGGATCGATGTGAAGGTGGTATAGTAAAGGTAGTGAGAAGTGAACAAGTAGATGGTTAGCATTTCACCTTATTTCCATTGTGACTGAGCGAGTGGTACAAGTACAATACTCGACTGTACAAGGCTTGTTCGCCCTCATCATCTTATTTCTCATCTCAGGGGGCTTGCTGCGTAGATAAAAACTATGACTCACCGATAAGAAATATGCTTATGCTACGCAGCAACTGAATTGATTATGAGATGAAAAAATGAAATAGAAGGGTAAACTCATTACACAGATGTGCATCTCGGACTGATATATATATACATTGCACAGCGAAGTTGAGGTGTATCCATCTGGACGGACCGAGTCCGAACCGCATACAATCAATCAATCAATCAATCAATCATTTCCTTCTTTCACGCTTAGGCCCATTTCAACGGAGTGAAATGCAACGTTTAATAATCGAGGGAAGGTGTCATACCTGAGTCTTTGGTTTGAGGGTTGGATCTTTACGTGATCGGAGTATGAGATTATAAGGTACACAGTAGGTTGACGCAGTACGGAGTTATTTACTCTGAAGATATATATACCAAACAGCCTTCCATCATCAACCTCGGTATTGTAAGTCACGGGTTCCTCCGCGACTAGACAAACGTTCTTTCACTGTCTTTGGTCTTAATTGTCATGAAAACGATGCTCGACAAGCTACAATCAAAGTGGATAGGGGTCGGAGGGATGATTCAAGTGGCGTTCCAATCAAGTGAATCACGGGTAACCCTGGATCATCTTATACGCTCCCTTTGGCTTTCGAGATGGTGCTCGGACCTATGTGAAGATGCAGTATCCGTTGGGGGTGTCAGAGTAGTACGGCACGGCATTCCCTTGTCATCTGACTTTGACTCTGACGCAAGCAAGCAAAAACAAAAGCATTCTCTTGGCATACCTTGCAGAAACTAATGCAACTAACTACTTTGAGTGTAGTTCAGGTCCGAGTTTAAAGATGATAAGAAGTCAATATTGCAATTTGTTTTAACCGATTTTTAACGTGATGGATGATATCCGGAGAAAACGCAAAATGCATTTCATACTCTCTCTCATTCTGTGCGAGCATAGATAGCAACGTATCGGCCGGATAAGATACAGCCAGATACATGTTATGAATATCTCTTAGCTGCCCGCTTCATCCGGTACATCTTGACCAGGCAAAACACCATCAGCCAATCTCAATACCGGTTCTGGAGGCTCTATTACCTGGTGTATCGCTTCTTCAGGTGAAGATGAAGTGAAGGTGGCTGTATGAACGGTGTGTCTCTACATATCGAGTATAGCAGCACTTGCTGGATCTCCTGGTCCATAGAAAACTCCGGTGTAATCATCCCTGGAGCCATCTCCTTCATCGCTCGATACCTCCACGTATGACAACCCATCGTCATCTTCATAATTGCCTGTGGTAGATCCATGAGACTGAAGACTTCTTTGAGGGATACTATCAAGCCATCGATCCGGTCCTTTAGGAATATCAATAGGATCCAGAGCGATTTCCCAATCCCCTATTATCGGAGACTGGTTGAAGATTACTCGAAAGTTTACATCTTTACCTGTTCGGGATCCCTGTATTTCTGGAGTAATGGCTCCACTTGATCAAAAAAGGTAATTGAGATTTCGTCTTGTACGGATGGCAATATTGAGACCGGACCAGATTGGTCAGTATCGAAGTTATCAGTATTGGAGGTGAGTCGCGTACAGCCGGGAGATCTTAGCCAATCTACTACTTTAGCATCAGAGGCACAAGTGAGATCGCTGATTGCCGAGTAAGCTTCTCCTGTATATCCGCTGGCTGGTGGGTTGAGTGCGTGGTCGTGATCGAAATTGTAATTTGAAGATTGGGATAGAGCACGGAAGTTGAGAGATATGGTCAAACATGTAGGGGGAGTAGTGGTTCGGATTGAGGTAGTGTTCACATTGGAGCTCATCGCTGTCTTGCTGTATAGGCTTATGTCTTTGAGTGTATATTGCTGACAATGACAAGTTTATATACTCAAATCCGCTACGAGATACTTCGTTCCGGGTCTCTTGTCATAGGACACGGGCCTTCTTGATACGACCTCCTGACCTCCTTTCCAGTCTTGCATATCAAAGGACATACTAGTACTGACTCGAATCATATACAAACCCCTAATCATGCTCTGGTCCATTCCCCTCCATCCTCCCTATATATATACTCATAAGGCTTGGCACACTCCTTATGGGGATCTGATGTACCACATTTCAGAGATTGCAGCCAAGCAGGAATACCATCTCCATACTTGAACGGCACTCGTATGTCTGTGTTATGTTCAAAAGTGAACTTGCACCCCATCCCACCCGATACTTCCGGAATGCTACTCTGCAACCTCGGAATTACTTGTTCTTCGATTCGGCTCCGAGCGGCTGAGGTCCATCCCATCTTATCTGTTGTCACCATCGACCCCCATTCCGTGGGTTCTTCGCTCGTCCATACCCCTCGATCATCCAATAGACCTTGAGTCTGCTCACTTTCGTACCATACTGTGAACGTTTCATTCACGGTTTTCTGCACATCTGGAAGATACTTATTGATCGTGACGTACTCTTCTTGTGAGCTTGCCTTCCTGGTTAGTCCAAGCTCAGGAGTGATCTTCAAGGGTAGAGTCGAGTAAGAATCGGGAGGATCAATATCGAAATTGACTTTGAATTTAATCTCACTCGTAGATGGAGTTTTGGTAGATGTACCCATGATGAGATCTCGGAGGTTGTTACGATGTTTGTGGGATAGAGCCTATGGAAGAAGTAAATATTTAAGACAAGACCTTGAGATACTACTGTAAGTCTTAGTACTACAGGTCTAAATCCAATCTCCATACCCATCTGCGGGACCTGAAATAGCTGGATCTGGACACTCATATAATTACCGAGGGAATTGCAATCAGTGGTCGGTTCACTGAGTCGACTCGTATCCACAGTATAGAGGACGATCTCCTTTGATCTCCGTTGTTCATCAACTTCCACATGCGTGTGTGGCTCGGGACGTACTGCACCGCGTCAGATGCACATCCTCAAGCAGAGGACAAAGGAGAGTGTCAAAGTAGTGTGGACGTTACCGGTGGAGGCATTTGCATGTGCATATATACACCTTCCACGTCATCAGTTGTACTCACTCGCAGCCGGATTTCGTGAAAATCAAATGTTAAAGGTTGAAAAGACAGTCTTATGTGCTGATATTATACCAACCATTAGATCAGTCATCACTCATCGCAGCTGAGCTCGCTGGTCGAGATCAACCCATAAAGCATGTCCATCCTCCTCCTCTTGCTACGCATCGTTTCTTACCCTTTCTTCATCCTTCTTCATCTCCTATTCGTTCTCTTTTCCCTCCTACTTCGGACATACGAGACCTTCACATCTCAATCGACCTCTGCCGACCGACTACAGGATGAACCGCAAATACGACCACCGAAACACCTAGCTTTGATACTGGTCCCTTCCAAGACGCGTCGGAAAGATGAGAAATCAGCTTTGGGGAAGAGTATCCTGAGGGGTATAGAATGGTCGGGGGAATGGGGCGTGGAGGAATTGTCCATTTGGGATGGACAGGGTGAGTCAGAGTTCATCTATTCAAGTCCAGTTCGAAGGATCATAAGGAACTGTCAGTTGATTCTATCTTAACTACTGAATGTATAGGTTTGACGCAATCCGTCTTACCGAATCTGATGAAAACCCTATCCCAAAATATCACTCAACATAATCATAACAAGCTACCACCTTCACCACCTTCTACACCTCCTAATGGACCCACGCAGGATATATCGCCTGATGAATATGATGAGGAGGGCCCGGTGTCACCTTCACCTCAGCGGAAACAGGGTAAGAGTCTGGTGAAAGAGACCAGAGTGGGTTCGGGCTCGGGGTCAGGGTTGGGTGATGAAGTGAGGAGTGTTACGATCTATCCAGGTATGTAACATTGTACGGACAATTGATCAACCTCATTATCTTTTCATTATCCAACAACGAGCATCAGCTAATTTATCGATCAATCCAAACCATTCATTCATTGTAGGTCCCTCATCGAATAAAAGTCTGAAAATACATTTCTTACCTCCTTCAGCCTCTGACGAGGTGATAGTTAATCTTACGAAACGATACGTGGAGAGGAAAAAGGATGTTTCGGAAATAACAGTTAGGAATGTAGATAGGGATATCAAGGGTGAGTCTCTCTGATCTATCCTTAACTACATATACCAAGGGATCTTTCATTCATGCTGATTTATATATATACACACGTGTTATAGAACAACTTCATTTCACCTCTGACCCGGAGCTACTCCTGATCCATCATCTCTCACCTCCCCCGATATGGAGATCATACTTACCTAGAAGTCCACCTGAACTGTGGGGTTACCCGTTCTGGTCATTAAGAATAACAGAGATATAGTAAGTCCATCTTCTATGTAAATTTTATTTCCGCTCTAGGTCGGATCTAAACTGATATCTTTTGTAATTGAATTAGTCAATATCCCTCTCCTCTTCCATTACTACATCACCTCAACCCCCTTATCCTCTCATTCCGCTCATCATCGCTTCCCTTCCTACGTAAATTAGGTTACTCAATTGCTTTGCCTGTGAATACAAATTCGGATGGATATGGGATATTGCATAGGGAAGAATGGAATGGTGCCATTGGAGCTTGGTCAAAGATGGAACAGAGATTAGGTAAATAATACATCGGTTCTCATATAGCGATGGAGATAGTTAGGACAAAGTCGGATCGGTCGGATCATTCATTGTGTATTCAGTTTTTCTATGTATGCATCTTACATTTCATATAAACTACATTCTACATTGTTCATCCTTTCCTACCCTTCTACATGGTGAATTTCCTCATCCCAACTGACTATTGGGTCTGAGCTCCATATCCTCTCAAACCCTCTGCGAATTTCCAGTAAGTATCAGCGGACTTGGAATCGGAGATGGACACGCCTTCGGAGGTGATTGTAGCGATTTGGTACTACAGGTATAATCGTGTTATGTTAGCGATAGATCAAGCCAATTAGGCGCAGAGCGCATCTCCTCATATTCTCGAGTTTCATATCGACAAGAAATGACGATGAGATGGTATATTTCCGATATGACCGCAAACTCACCTTGTTCAAACTCCTCGCATCTCTATAGAATAAAACCTTCATACAGTCCTCCAAGACCTTTTCAGCTTCCTCTTTAGTCAACAACGGTCCATTCCCATCGATACCCGCTTTAGCTTCGTATGCTTCTCTTAATAACGGTTGAGCGAGATGAGCACCGAATCCTGTTGCAAGCGTTGGAGCGGTGTAGGTCGTTCCAAGAAGATCGACATATGCTAGGAAACTATAATGAGACAAGAATATATCATATCAGCTAAATGCTCTTGGAGATGTTGATGTCGTTTCAAGGAGAAGCACCAACTTACCTCTCCTGCTTGACTTTATCCCAACCACCGACTAACACAGCGTTCCATACTGGGTTCATCTTACTTCTCCTGGCGTAGAACAAGTTACTCAATAGCTCGTAGATGTTTTTGGGTGAGAGGGAGGGATGGGAATCTGTTAATGCTAAAGCATCTTCTTCTCGTCTGTAGTAGATAGAAATGGTTGTCAGTTGTCGCTCGTCTTCACAATGGTGGAAAATAGTGCAATGTAATTTGAGAGATGAAGATAAGGAAGATTGAAAGGAGTCATCCTATATGTGATGCAGGAGCAATATTTCTCCCTGCCGCGTGTAATTTTCTTTCTGAACGTTGCGCACTCACAATAAGGCGTCCAGCTCTTTCTTCAACCATTGGAAATCTGACATATCACCTGCTACACCCAACAAGGTATGTTGACCTAATGGATGAAGACGTTGAATATCTCTGAACCTCGCGAGTGAACCGTATGACGCTGTAGATCATGATGCACACTATCAGCTTATTTTGCGACCTTCTCCGATAGCAGACCGAGAAGCCGTTTAGGATGTGACATACCCAAATTATCAGCAGCAATCATCACTCCTCCCTCATATTTCAGTCCAAGTACTGAAGTACCAGTGACTAAAGGTTGTCTAGTTAGGCGAGAAGAGGGTGTTAGATACTACTTCGATTGATAGAGAGAGAAGTAGCTCACTGAGTATGTCCCACTGGACCATGATGAGCATGAGAACTTTGACCCCTCTGAGTCTGAGGTAAAGGGAAGGTGTTGAATTCGTTGAATGAGGAATTGGCGGGGGCAGGTTGTTTCCACATTGCTGGGTGCTATTGCGAGATGGTCAGCTGCGAAGCATAAGATACCAAGCGAATAGCTCACTTGGGACATCATCTTGGCTACTGTTGTACGATCGTGTACCTGGACTGGGTGATGATGATACACTGAGTTGTGGTCTATCTGATGAGTAGCACAATGCAAGTTACTGGTATTCGATGATGATGATGATGCATTCAACGACGCGCAACTCAACTCATACCGGATGACAGCATGACGTGGCTTCTTTGGGGTGACCGGAATGCTCTCCACGTGGGCAGATAGATGATAACACCTCCACCGGGTCTGATCCGCCTTGGTCGCTATGGCCAAGGGGTGAAGGTGACACGCTCAGACGCAACTATAGATATCATGGTATCCCATTTGTCTCCTTCCATCGCATTCATTCATATACATCACTTGTACACCATGGCCCAACCCCAGTTCTTCGAGACCATCACCAAGGTGAGTGAGGAATCATACCTTATCGACTGAACAAATCCTTGTCTCCCTTCGTCACGTCGGCATCTCCTTTGATCACTCTTATGGAGGTCCAAGCGACCAATCGACGATGAAGGCTTCCTTGAATCCGTGAAAGATCGAGCGGGCAAGAGCGAATCTGTGGAAACTGATCGTGTTTCACTCTTTCTGTAGTCCTTCACCGAAGTGACCATCACCGAGGCGGGCGTAGACACAGCCGAATTCCTCGAGGCTGCCGAGAACCTCGTCAAGATCTTTGGTGAGTAGTCATATCTATCTCAGACCAGCTAAGCTAGATGTTTCGGCTCATATATAGCTGATATCTTCCGAATTGTTAGGTCTCTTCGGTAACCCAGCCTTTGTCGTCGTACAGAATGATTTAACAGGTAACATCGCTGTAAGCTCATTGATCTCCCCGTTTGTCCGTATCTACGATGGGATCTGAGCTGACAATGATGGTACGTTGGTACCTCGATAGAAAGTAAGAGCCTATCTCGCTCACAATCCCGAATCCGGTAAAACCCTCGAATCCCTCTTGGCAGCAGAAAAGGCCAGTATTCCCAAAGCGAAAGATAGGGTAGCTACCGACGCTTTGATGTGGTTATTGAGAGGATTGAAATTCACTTCGTTGGGATTGAAGATCAACTTGGATAATCCAAATGAAGAACTGAGTGAGAGTTTCACAAAAGGTTATGAAGGCAGTTTGAAGAAATATCATGGAATGATGGTCCGACCTGTTTTCTATGTGAGTTGAGTGGGAATGCTCCTTGCAATACCCCACAATCAAGTCCGCCCGCCCTCTTAGACTTATCATCGAGTCTCATATGAGTCTGGTGCTGAAGATAATCTTAAACTTGATTGTACAGCTCGCAATGAAAGCATGTCCATACCGAGCTACGTTTTATCCCAAACTCGGTGAACCCCAATCGGAGGTCTTACCCAAACTCCAAGCTTGGCTCAAGGCCCTTCAAGATATCGTAGCTAAGGAAGAAGGTGTCTTCAAAGCTGGTGGATACGGTGAGATCTAATGGTCCACCCTGGTCATCTCTCTTGTACCTATACACATTATACATAGTGACACTATCTTATTGCATGTATGAGCTTGCATTCGACATGGATGGATGATGTGGAGGTGTGATTGCCAGATTGGGTAATTCTGTCGCGTGTTTCTCGCATTGCACGACGCGTTGAGGGGGGATAATGGGTAAACAAACAAAATAACCAGCAAATGAAAAAGACAAATCTTCCTCATCTTGTCTTTATTGACGGCTTTCATTATACATATAACTCATATACCCATCCTCAAGCTGAGTAAACCCCGACAAGGGGTGACACCTTCCCTTCAACTGTCCTAGCCCTGGCCCACTCTCAGCTGTTGGGGCCAATTTGCACCATGTCCGATGAATTCAACCTCCAAGAATCTCTTCTGTCTCTCTCAGATCTATCTCTCTACCACATCCCGGCAGAGGTCGACATCCCCTCTCAGCGCACATCCACCATCGATGAATCTCTATCATCCGCCATCGAATCCATCGTCCATGATCCAGAGTCCATCGTACATTCCCAATCATCCACTTTCGATGTTTTCCAATCTATCCTCAAATACTCTGATTCACCCAATATAACAGGACCAATCTTGACCAAACTGTTAGATGTCATATTATCGAGTCTTACCAGTCATGCCAATGCAGTCTTGGGACTGGTGGGATCACAAGGAATCCAAACGGATGATATCGACGCTCCAATGGTACACAAGCAACCGTTGGAAATGTGGGCTTTCCTCTTACAGTGGTTTATCACCTCCGCTGAAAGAGGGGCAGGTAAATCTGATGGTGGAGTGGCTCCAACTACAACGAGTGGTAAAGGGAAAAAGAAAACTACGAATAAAAACAGTTCTTCTTCGACATCATTTGTATGGATAGATCAGATTCCTTTCGTGTTAGGTACGATGCACAAGGTACTTCGTATCCCATCAGGACGTATATGGCGTACATCCTCAGAGAAAGAATCCTTCATATCATGTTTTGTTAAACCGTCTTATCAACTTGCCGAAAACGAATCGTACCTCAAGAATCAAGAGATCAAATTAGGTATATATAAAGTTATTTGTTTATCGGTTAAATTCCATGGTCATTCATTCGGAGCTCAGACGTCGATCATTCAGAATTTAACGTATTTCGAACATTTCTCTGAACCTATGGCTGAACTCTTATCGATATTAGAAAAAGAATTCGATTTCACCCAGTTGTCCGAAGAGGTTTTGAGGGATGTTTCGACAAAGACGTTCGCACATAATGATGTGAAAGGACCGAGAAGTTTTAGTAAATTCCTGATCAAGTTGGCGGAGTTGAGTCCTAGAGTGGTGGCTAAGCAGATGCCTTTGTTATTGGGTCATCTGGATAGTGATGTGAGTCATGCCTCTTTTCGCGAAAACACAATCATGTCCATATTCTCCCTCATGCTGTCACCACAAACCATACAACCTTTACTGATATCACATCCACTCATTTCCCACAGGCACATCCCATGCGAATGGCTGTAGTGGAGATCATTGGTCTCCTCATTCGAGATCTGTCCCTATCAGACGAAGGCGACGAGGAACAGAAAGCTAAACAGATTAAGAAATACTTTGAGCTACTCATGGAACGATTTCTAGATTTGAACAGTTGGGTTAGGTGTAAGGTCTTAACCACCATTATCAAGCTTTGCGAGTAAGTGTCTTCCTATTGCGCTTGTGATATTCATAATCCCATGAACCTTCGCTCCGGTTGATATTTTGTTCACCAACTTTGACGCCTTTCAGCCTTCCCGCCAAATTCCCCAAACAGCGCCATCAAATCACCGAACTCACCATTCGTACCCTCGAAGACAAGACCTCCTCCGCTCGACGATATGCCATTCAACTGCTCTGTAAACTCCTCGAAACCCACCCTTTCGGTGCGCTGCATGGTGGTACCTTGAACCTAGCAGAGTGGCAAGAGCGGTACGACAAGATTGAAGCCGAGTTGGCTAAAGTCGATGCTGTCGAATTGGAGAGGGCCAAGCGAGATGTTGGGATGGTCGATGAGGAAGATCAAGATGATTCGCAAGAGAAAGATGACGACGAGGAGGCAGAGGACGAGGACGAGGAAGAGGCAGAAGAGGTGGAGGAAGATGTGGATGGGCAAGAAGACGTTGATGGGGAGGAAGATGGTGAAGGTACACCTAGACCTAAGGCGGTAAAGAAAGAACCTAAAATCAAGAAGAAGAAACCTCGACAATCGCAATTGGATATAACTGGTATTCAAGCTGAACAGTCTACTTTGGATCCCGAATTGATCCATAAATTACGATTAACCAAGAAATACTATTCAGATGCTCTGAAATTTATCAACCAGCTCGAAGGGGCAATCCCTACTTTATGTCAATTGTTGGTTTCTACCACCAAGACGGAAGTGCTGGAAGCTATGAGGTTCTTCAGAATAGCTTATGAATACGATCTGCAATCGAACGAAATTGGAATCAAGACGATGTTACACTTGATATGGACCAAAGATAACAACTCGACTGTACCTGCTCCTACTACTTCCAACGAAGATGGGAATCCCACCGGTGGATCTACAGAGGCGGGAGCGACAAAAGGAATTAGAGCGAATTTGATCGATTGTTATAGGAGTTTGTACTTTGATGTAGTTCCTGACTTGAACGCGAAACAGCAGGTTAACAGGATAGCCAAGAATATGATCGAGTGAGTAGTAACTATCATTGAAAACTTTTTGTATCTCAAGCTGATATATGATGAGTATAGACGAACCTATGGTGCTACACTTGCTGAATTGACTTCTTTGGAGGAGTTGATGCGGACAATGATGGCTGAGGGTGGAGTACATTATGATGTGGTGAATAAGCTCTGGCAGGTATATAGTGAGTTCATCGGATTGCCAGTGCACAACAAAGCACATTCAGCACTAACGACCAATTTTACGCAGGTACGGATCAGGAAATCCCTAAAGCTCAACGTCAAGGTGCAATCATCATTCTTGGGATGTTAGCTCTAGCCAGGCGAGAAGTGGTCACCGAACGAGTGGAATCGCTCTTAAAGATCGGTTTGGGACATTTTGGTATGGTTAGTCAGCTTTCATCCTCACTTTGGAAGATGGGACGCATAGCTGATAATGCAAATAGCACGACCTCGTCCTGGCCAGGTATACTTGTATAGCCTTGCAGCGACTAGGTGGATCAGCCAAGAAGGTCAAAGGTATGTTCGTTCTCATACTTATGACAAATTTCTTGACGGAACGCTGCGCTGATGAGGTCATTTATATGAGCAGGTTCCTTAAGCGACAAAACAATGAGGTTACCGATGGAAAATCCCATCTTCCTAAAATTACAGGAGATAATCGAACATTCACCTAAATCCCCACAATGGTTCAGTATGGCCGAACAAGCTATCAATACGATATATCTGTTGGGTGAACAACCTGATGCGCTATGTTCGGAGATCATCAAGGATCTAACGGTGAAAGTGTTCGAGAAGCCCTTTTCGACCCAGGATGCTACTGCTACTACGCCGCCTCAAGATGTGAACGAGACTACCAATGTCAACAATGAAGAGATGCAAGTGGATGGTGCAACTCCCCCGCCAGACAGCCAAGATAGTATGGCAACTCCACCACCGGAAAACGAAAAGAAAGATCAGATTGGTTCTTTCAAGCTAGCACAGTTGGTCTTCATAGTGGGTCATGTGGCTATCAAACATATCGTGTATCTCGAACTGGTAGAGAGGGAATTCAAGAGGAGAAAGGATGAGACCGCTAAGCGTGAGTGATCTGATACAATGAGATATGAGATGATCCCACCTCATAATCGGTCAGCAGGTAGAATGTTATGCTAATGGTCTCCCCCGGTAAACAGAGAAAGCAGCTGCTAAAGCCGCCGAAAAGGATTCGAACGATCTTGATGCGGTAGCTGGAAATGCTGAAGACGATATCGGCGAATTGATATCTGGTATTAGGGAGAGAGAATTGTTATTTGGTGATAAAAGTCTATTGGCTGTGTATGGTCCGATGATCGCTGGAATCTGTGCTAGTCCGAAGAGGTACAAGGTGAGTTCCGTTCCTGCTCATTGGTGTGTAACTTGACAAACCAGATTGGCGGCTAATCACATGTAATAATCACATGTCCACTATTAGAACTCTTCTCTGCGTCAAGCTGCTACTCTATCCCTCACCAAACTCATGTGTGTCTCTGCGCAATTCTGCGAATCTCACTTGTTGCTCCTTTTCAAGATACTGGAGACAAGCCGAGATCCAGTGGTTAGAAGTAACATCGTGATTGCTCTGGGTGATATTGCAGTCTGTTGGGGAAGTATGATCGATGATGTGGGTATAAGTCTTCGTTCTCATTCATCGCATTCCAATAATATCAATCACATGCTGATGTATATATTTTTGGTTGTTCATATAGAACTCTGAAAGGTTATATCAAGGTCTATCGGACCCTGACCAAATAGTCAAGAAGAACACTCTGATGGTACTTACCCATCTGATCCTGAACGGGATGATTAAAGTCAAAGGACAATTAGGAGAAATGGCCAAATGCCTTGAAGACAAAGATAATCGAATTTCAGATTTGGCCAAATTGTTCTTCACTGAATTATCGACCAAGGATAATGCGCTGTATAACAACTTGCAAGATGTCATCAGTCATCTGTCGGTTGGACAATATAAAGTCGATGAAGATACTTTTGAGAGAACGATGAGGTTTATTTTCACTTTCATTGAGAAGGTGAGTAACGTCATTCTCGTCAACAAGCATACATCGTATTGCAGATATTTCGATGCGAAGAGTCAGAGCAGAGTTGACAATGCGCCTTCTTCGCAGGATAAACAAGCTGAATCGATCGTCGAGAAACTATGTCAGCGGTTCAGATTGGCCACTGAAGAGAGACAATGGAGAGATATCTCTTTCTGTTTATCGCTGTTACCTTTCAAATCTGAACGATCCATGAAGAAGCTCATTGAAGGGTGAGTGCCAGAGTATTCGAAATGTTTATGGACGTCATTGCTAATATACCGATTTGACTTGGTAGCTTACCGTTCTACCAGGATAAACTGCACGAAGAGACTGTGTTTAGAAGGTTCACCGAGATACTCGCCAAGGTGAGCTACCATGTTAAGCTCATTTTCAAATGACATAGCTGACAAAGTCATATAGGCTCGAGCGAATAAAGCTGCCAACAAACCTGAAACTGAGCTTAAGGAATTCGAGGCTGTAAGTATACCGGCTCCTTTATCTGGAAATCAGCTGATCATACAACGCTCGATAGATCCTTACTGAGCATCAAGCCAAGGGATTAGAAGACCAAGCCTTAGAAGCTGACGTATTGAGAAAGACTAAAGCTGCTAAGCGAAGGGCAGCTAAGAGACCTCAAGCTGGAGGAAGAGGCAAGAAAGCAGTCACCCCAGAAGATAATGAAGATGAAGAAATGGAAGAAGAAGCTCTGCCCGCTCCACCACAGAGATCTACAAGAGGAGCTGCAACTAAAGCACAGCCGAAGAAAGCTCCTCCGCCGCCTAAACCTAGGAGAGGGGGAAGGAGGAAGGTTGTCGAGAGTGAGGATGAAGATGAGGAGGAGGCTGAGTAGTGTCGATCTACAATTTGGCAGATCCTTTCGGTTGCAGTGTTTCTTTCCGGGCTTATAGAGAGGTCATTTGTGGTTGTTGTACATTATATACATCTATGAATTAGTTTGACAGGATGATTGGGATAATTGCCACGTGGGTCGAATAACCCGTCGGAAGATGTCGAGAGATGAAGGGATGTTTTGGACATTCCAAGAAAGGATCATGAGCCTCTGAATCTTGCATATGGTGTCATATACTATCAACAAGAAATACACACAATAGAAGATTGCCGGAGAATTGCTCAGCTATAAATCTCATATCCCTTTATATTCAGTCTCGTATAAACAACTCGTCTGTCTCACGGAACGCTCAACCTCCAATTCCAGATGAAACCCTCCCTTCGACTACTCACCCCTTCTCCCCGCCCGGTGAATTATCCAGGCCACACCCCACTATCATTCTCCCAAAATGCCCTCTTAGCAGTCGGATCAGGCCTGATGGGCGTCTGGACCTCTCGAGGTGATCTCGTAGCTTCCCTATCTGAATCGACCGCATCGACCTTCTTACCGTCTTTACACCATAGGATGACATTACATCCTGAAGGTAGACAGATATTGAAAGATCGACCGACCATATCTTCCGATACGCTAGTAGGTCTGAGGGACTTGAAGAGAGGTACGTTAGGGAGAGAATATTGGGAATGGTTGGATGATGGCAAATTAGATCCTGATGCGAGAGCACCTGTGAGTAATATACTATTCAGCATATCGAGTTCATTCAGAGCTAAATTCTGATTGTCTGACCGAAGGTCCAATATATCGATTCACCCACTTTGGCATATACGATGCTCCGCTATCGACAGACGCACGACCTCTACCATACACTGTTCTCACTTCCTCCTACATTACCTCACGAACTCTCACTGAAGGTATTCGAATTTTCCAACATGTCTTTACCCGTCGCGGCACTCTCTTCAACATTTGGACCCTTCCGCTTAAAAAGAAGAGAAACATGGCTGAGGGATTGGGTACCGTGGGCTCTGAGGGAGGGTAAACAGGGGAAGAGCCTGGTAGGTGTGTATTGGGAGAAGAGGTGGGAGCAAGGTATAGGTGAATTGAGGAGGGAGTTAGGTGTGAAGAGGAATGATCAGGATGGGGTGGAAGGCCGATGGGGTGGATATAGGAAGATAAGAGAGGAAGAGAGGGAATTGAGAAGGAAGGGTGAATGGATAGATGAACCGGAGGAATGGTAACTTTTCATGTAGAGGGATTGATGATGCATTGATATGTATGTATAACTCTCTCATTCCCCGGTTCGGTCATGCTACTGCTTTCTACATAAGAATGAGCATATTCCCAGTTGACCTGCTTGAGACCCCCTTGGCTTTGAACATCCTTTCTATACCGAAGTGAATCCAGCCACAGACGAATGACATGCCCCTTACGTACTCTCTATATTTCCTTTTTACTTCTCGACGGTGGCGCGAAGCATCTCACAATTTAGAAAGGATCACCTCATTTCATAAGTGTGGTACGCAGTACATAGTTTTCTTCTAAAAGTGCTCCATCCCAGGTGTACCCTTTACTGTCCGGCATGTCTGCATCAGCCCTAACCGTGCTGCAAAGGTCAGTGAGTGTACCGCTCTTCAGTTGATAGTTTATGGATTGGTCTCCATAGGTAGTCGAAGCTTCGTTAGACCATCTATCCAAAATCTCCTTGACTGGCTCAGGTGCATGAGTCAGTATCAGAGGACCTTTAGTCAAATATTGTGGACCGAATGATTTTGTATCTGTATCAAATTGTTCGTATTTCATTGTTGGGAAATGTACCCTACCTTCTGATGATGATCTTGTGGTTGCTCGATACATCAGATCATTATCTGAGAACTTTGGGTCAAGTGTCGCGCTCGGACGACCGGATGTGATGGTCGGTAGGCTTAGAGTGATCTTGACATTGGTACTTGTCAGCTTGAGCTGAGTGAGATCCTTGGATCGTATACCGATGACTAGCTTGGGATGAAGGTTGTCTTCGTTGAGTATTTCTTGGTAGGTGAAGCAGTAAGGACTTTCAGTCATTGTGTGCTCTTTCCGATATCGATTCGACGTAGATATGTATGACGAGGTTTCGTTCATAGTCATAGTGGATGATCAGTATATGGTCAGATAATCGGATGTTTTCATTGATCATGTAACAACGTACTTTTAGCTAGACCTCACTCAGTCGATTGGTGCTCTTGGTATGCCAAGAAAGGTGGTCGATAAACACATCATGCGTTACAGCTCTCCATAAAAGGAAAGACCGGAGTGCCGTGGCGGAGCGTCTGTTCGCAAAGTACCTGTATCTGAAGCTGCTCTGAGCGTTATCACCATGACACTTGATGGGCATTGCTCAAGCGCTCAGATCACCCTCGAGCTCGAGATACTCACCGCGGTGAATTCAAGCGGATCGGAAGGCAATCAAAAGCAGTAAGAGGTCGGCTAAGCGGTGTTTCTGAAGAGCAGAGTAGAAGATAGACAACCCAACGTTTCAGCACAGACCATGGGGCAGAGATCTCGATCACCACCGTGACTCTCTCAAATTTCGAAGTAGTCATGTACATATCCTGGTTTTTATAGGTATAAAAATGACAAGCCCAACTAACTCATTCCTTCCTCATTCATACGTCCAACCGCTCCTGTAGTTCCCAGAATTGACACC